>NC_041343.1:11312848-11322848 GCF_004354835.1 Perca flavescens
TAACCTGGCCAGGGACACACATTCATACATTTTGATTAAGTACTGACTTTGACTTATCATTGCACAATAACGAGCGTAGCTGTCCTCAATTTAGGTCATTGTGTCGTCTCATCTCCTTTTTCTCCTGCATCCACCGTGTGTGTTGTTTGTGTGTGTGTGTTGTTTGTGTCTCTGTCTGTGTGAGTGTCTGTGTGTGTGTTTGTGTGTGTGCAAGTGTCAGTCGCGGAGGGAACGGAGCAGTAGCCCCAGCCGCTGCAGAGAGCCGACAGCCAGGATTGAAACGGCAGCAACTTCAGGAACTTTTAAATTGTTAAAGTCTAAATCGTTGCACGTCTTGCAAAACAGTTTACCCCCGCTTTCGTAAAGAACATCTGGATACTGTTTTTCACGACGTTGGCAGCACACATGTCTCTGCTTCGCATGCTGCTGCATCTTCTGAACAAAACAAGGAAGTGGGTTTGCTGACGTATGACCGCGATGATTGGTCAAAGTTGCAGAAAAGTTGCGGTGATTGGTCAAAATTGCGAGTCGCACCAAAGTCGCGGTGATTGGTTGAATTTGCGTGAATTGGCGCGATCGCGACATCGCGAAATCCTGGAGGGACTGACTAAGAGGCTAAAAAACAAAACACAAGCACTGAACTGCCTAGGAGTTTGTGTAACATCTTTTCTCTTTCTGTCCATGAAATAAAGCAGCCTTCAAGTGTGGTCGGAAATGTAGAGATCTATTAAAGATCTGATGGAAAACAATAATTGTGAAATATAAAGTCTACTTGTGCTACATTGGGAGGTTATAGAACACAACAGGACGTCACACAAATGGGCCATTTCCGTGACACTTTCACCGCCGCACAACTTTGCGGAAAATCGCCGGATCCCCTTTTGATGCTGTGAACGCGCCCTGACATGAAGATGAGAGATTTGGTACGTAACTAGGCAGCGAGAAATAAACAGCAGCAAGCAAAGGGGCAAGTAGACAAATACATTTTAAATCAATTTTAGATTAAACACAAAACTCAAAAAATTGAAGGAGTTTAAAGGAAGAGATGCTGGTAAACAGACTCACATACAATATCTTTAGTGTATCTCTGATGCTTGATTACTGTCTCAAACTCTCATTGAAGAATCAGTCATGTTTTGATCAGCTCTGTGGTATAGAGTGGTCTGAGATGAGAACCAATGAGTTGAACTACACCAAAGTTGTTTGCAAGTGCTCTTCTAATTCCATAAACCTCTTCCTTTGTGACTTGTATTAACAGGGCATCAGTTAAACAATACCACATGATTGGGAAATGTTTGTGAGGAGCATTTTGCAATCAATACAGAGCAGACAATCTGTTATCTTCTAATCTTCTAATCACAACAATTACAAAAGTTCATGTGATGTGTCATATGCATCCAGAATTATTTTGCATATACTCAGCTACAAAACATTGCAGTGTTTGCATACAGTAAACAGATTTACATATAGATACGATAACATATGCATTTACATAAATATGCATTTGTGAACTAGATGGATCAGTTTTTTTCCCCCCGAGTCAACTTGTAATCCTCCAGCAGCCACATTGGCCCACATTGTGGATGCTAAGTCAACAACATAAAAATGTCTTGGTTATTTCCGCAAGGACTTTAAAGTGGCTTTATGTAACTTTCAGTTTGTCTTGATTCTAGCGGCCGCTTTGGACAAAAGTGGGACTGTTTTTACCACACATGCTGTCGTAAAGGTCCTTTCTTTACTGCTTTATTGCCCACTGTAGATTACTGAGTTAGCATTACCGATCGGGAGGTCATAGTTGCAATGAATGTTTTGCTTAGACAGAAAATCATTAATTTGCAATAGGAGAATACGTTACAGATGCATTGTTGCATTTCATTGTTGCATTTCATGTCTACTTTGGATGTATCGTGAGCTAAACCGGGTATCACTGTCACTGTGTCACGAGCCAAAGCATTAAGAGATTGTTGCAGCAACCAACGTAATAATAACTTATATTAATATAGCTCATTTCATGAAACCCAAGGACGCTTTACAAAAGTACAGGGGGACAAGGGAAAAGAAAAGAGTAGGCCAACCCAAACACGGACTAAAAGGAATAAAACGTCCACGCTAAATGGAAGAGGGACGTAATTTAATGTTGGCTACTGACGTACAACCACATCGTGCGGTCTAAAGTTATTTTATGAATGAAATAGACATATTACATACCTGAAGGCCAATTTGGGGTGCGTTTTGACTCCATTACAATCTGTTGCTTAATGTCCTTTTCTGTGATGGCCCTGCCATACAATACAATTAGGCCTGCTACCTTGTACCTGGCTGGATACACCAACGCAGGCTTTTCCGGTGTTACAAAGAAATCTGTGACCCAAGTGTGCTCTGTAGAGCCGTAAATCATTTTGTGACTTTGCGGGGAAAATCTGACACGTGCGAAGGCATTCATAAAATCTATATAGAAATAGCGTTCTTTTCACTGTTAGTGTGTTTGCTGTTACAGGTCATTTATGATCATCAGATGTAAAATTACAGTTAAAAAAACATTTAAATTTTACATATAGTTGCTTTAGTGGAATGGAATTCATTAAACTAAATCTGTTGTTAGACTTGATTAGAATGTAAGTGTCATTTGTCGTAATAATTGTATTTTTATATCTTATTAAATAAAACCACCCCACTGAATATAATCACCTAATGATCTAAAAATCTGCAGGAATCTTAAAGGGTGGCTGCCGTTTGTTTTGGCCTGGACCTTGTTTTCCTATGTTTTTGTGTCTTTATGTTGTTCTACTTCTCAATATGACCAGTGTAAATCCACGCAGCACCGAAATATTGATTTGCTGTGTCAGTTGAGCATACTTCACCCATGCTGTAAAGTCCCAGTCTGCCTGATTTTTAAGGTGGTGGAACAATAAAAAATTCCACTTAACTGAACAAACCAAACGGTACACCCATGGTTTAAGCTTAAACCTGTGGAGAGTATATTTTTATGTTTGGGTCTTAGAAAACTGACCTTCCAAAACTAGCAGATAGGATTGTTTTCTGAAGTCTAGATGGATTCTGAGTCCACTGACAAACAAAAATTCTTTGCAGGTCTTTCAATGTTTGCTTTTAAATAACTTTATTTTAATTCCAAAGACCAAGGGAACTTTATCAGGATGCATAGTATCCTGGATCCATGAAATAACTGACCTTTAAAAATAAAAACCTGCCTGCCTCTATGGGAATTTAACATAGGGGTGTACTGACTTTTGTTGCCAGCGGTTTAGACATTAATGGCTGTATGTTGGGGACAGCACATTTAAACTGTTATACAAGCTGTAAACTTAATACTTTACATTGTAGCAAAGTGAAATTTCTTCAGTGTTGTCCCATTAAAAGATATAATATTTACTAAAATGTGAGGGGTGTACTCACTTTTGTGAGATACTGTAACTCTAGTCAACTCAGAAGGGAGTCAACCTTAAACAACTGTAGTTTTCCTGGTGGGTTCATCCTTGTCACCTGTCCCATTTTGAGAACACATGAAAAATGTGAGCAACATTGCCTTTATTGATTGTCTTTATTCTAAAACAATTCATGGCAGTTTACCACAAACAGAAAGGATTGCAGTTGTTTTTGCAGATTCTTACTGTACTTATTGGCTTGACTTCAACATGGATAATTAAGCATATTTTACATTGTTTGGCCGGATACAGTCAAGGTTAAAGTTCCTTGCGTATGTATAAAGCCTATGCTCTCACTATGCAAAGACTGAATCCAGTTAAGACTTTCCCACCTGCCTACCCTGTTCCCTTGTTAGTTTATTTCCTTTTTTTTTTTTTTAAAGATAATTTAACAGCTTGGTGAGAAAGGGGAGATAGAGGGGAAAGACATGCAGGAAAATGTCACAGTTCAGATTCGAACCCTGGACCTCTGCGTCAAGGCATAAACCTCTCAGTACATGTGCACCTGCTCTGCCACTGAGCCAGCCCGGCCACACAGTTTATTTCCTTTTCTTAACAAAGAGAAAACACATTTTAAATGGTGAATGCGCCAAACCACGATAGGACCCACAAAGTGATGCTGCTCATGCCAAATGTGTTATGTTCATCTATTATGTCAGGCACTTTATGGCACCTGGTTTCGCCCTTTACCGTTTTTGAGTGTTAATGCGACACTACTGGAAGCTGATGGTGCCCAAAATATAGCAGACCTCCACACTCTGCAGCTAAGCATCTTTTAATTAACGGTCCAACTAGTGTATGTAATACTGCACTCATTTCTTCTCAACACACTTTTTTATTGTCTGTTTTCTCCAGTGAGGGGTGCTGGCCAGTGATGCCAGGGTTGTTTCCGTGGTAATGAGCTGTCAAAGATATAAAGAAGGCTGTTCTTTTTTTCTTTGCATATCTCTTCCTTCCAAGTAGGGAAAGTAGACGACAAAGCTAGTCTGGCAGCAGCATCTGTGGAGAGCACGCCCTGGGGAATCTAGTGTCACAGATGCAGTTTTAAAACCATGTGAATGGAGTGGCTCTTCCTGACTGCAGGCTGTGGGACTGGCATGATTAGACCTTTAGATATTGTCTGTTGATTGAGAGCTGGGTTCTGAGGGGCTCGGAGGGACTGGTCTAAAGGATTGATTTAATTTGCTTGCCTCTAATGACGAAAATCAGTCTTTGCTCTTTTGGGTTTACTGATAGGTTTCCCTCTTATTGTGTAAGTACTAATTGTCTCTTTCATCATGCATTCCAGCTTGCCTCGGAGCAGCACACTTGTTCACCAGTAATATGCACAGTTATTAAGGCGCTGGCTGAAAATGGAATTTAATTATTTTAGTCATCCCTCTCTCTGTCACTCCTTACCAGTGTCACACAAATGCACACTGCTTTCTATGACTTCAATATACTATTCATAAGATACATAGCTGATGTGAAAATGTAACTGAAATTATAATTAAGATGTTAATTATTTTTTGATTAACTGCTTTACGTTTGTATGATGGACTTGGAACTGGTAGAAAAAAACGCTAGTAGAGACATGATGCAACAACCACATCAATTGCAGACTCATGATTTACCTTAATTGGTGCATTACCACCCACAATCATTCTACTGTAGCATGCACAAGACTCTTGAAAACTGTGATAAGCTATATTCCTTTAGGCCGTCACCCCACTAATACAGATGGCATATCCAAGTGGTTCCAGATAACCAGGTTAAAATGACTGAGGTTCTTCAGTTGAATAAACTAGATGAGGGGGTGAGCCATTGCAATAAAAAGTTTCACTAGCATGAATCACGGCTATAAGGGGTCTGTTCAGTGAACAGTAATGAAACTAATGTTGCTTTCGCCGTTCTTTTTCAACCGTAGATAGATAGTCGGTCTTTATTAATCCTAAATTGGGAAATTACTCTGTTACAAGCAGCAAGTTACAATGACATAAACACACACACACACACACACACACACACACACACACACACACACACAAAAGACGTTCCTGCAATGTATAGATAGGTGGGTGTGTGTGTGTGTGTGTGTGTGTGTGTGTGTGTGTGTGTGTGTGTGTGTGTGTGTGTGTGTGTGTGTGTGTGTGTGTGTGTGTGTGTGTGTGTGTTATGCGCATATCTCTCAAACCGTTCGTCCGATTTCAAACTTGACAGGTGTCTTTCTACGGGCACGAGTAAGTACAGTGCCAATTTTATTGTTGTATGGATTAGGAATGCAAATTATATCGTCGTTAAATATATAGGTAAAAGAAGCACACATTGGCTTTTGCTTCTCTAGCCGCTGGCCACTCCCCCTCTCACCCTGAGGACCAGAGACAGAGAGCAGTAGAGCTTTGGCAGTTAAAATGTGACATAAATGTGCAAAGTTGCACTAGGCCTACTTTGGACTGTCTTTGACTTTGAATAAACAAACGACAATTCCCGAATTTAAGGACGTTTCAGAATCCCACACATGCAATGCACAACCAGCTACAACCCAGTCTCACTTCAGTTCGTGATGGCATTACGAAATTAAATCTATTAGAACGTGATACCATTACATAATTGTGAAGATTTACGTGTTGGGGTCACGTTTTTTATACTAATGTATTTCAATGAGAAGCATCTTACGTAATCACAGCACGAAACTTTCTGCCACTCGGCTGCAACAGAGAAGCTGGATACAGCTTTGATATTATTGGTATTTTTAGCCCAATAATCGCTGTTTTAATCAACATTTATTCACCAGATCTTATCACGGTTTATATGTATTTCTTTTAATGTTATTATTTCGGTCTATTTCGGCCAGGGAAGCTAGATTGCTTTGTTGTTTATTGATATTTTTAAAACTATAACGCTACATCTTTCAACATGTATTTAGCTGTTATCATGGTATGCATTTCTTTATTTTAATAATATTATTTCGGTCTTATTACCGGTGAAATATTACAGTAAATAAGACAGATCAGTAAGCTACGATATGAGCCGAGCTGGGCGCAATCAAAGCCGATGTCCCACGATGCAATGCGGGCATTCATTCACAGAATCAGACGGCGATCAGCTATAACGCCAGTATCGCTTCAATGTACGTAAGGGATAATGTAAAGCGTTGTTATAGCGAATACAACAACGACGGGGTGATCAGGACCCCGACGCCAATCTTCTTCTAGCGGATTTATTGATAGCTCTCCTCCGGAGGGAACAGAACTGCGTCCATGGCAACGCTCTGCTATGCATGGCAACGGTGTGTTATACTTAGCAACGGTCCATTATCAAGAAAATAACAGACCGCATTCTACATTAGAATATAAGCAAGCCATGTAATAAATATATATAATCAGTAGTTTTGTCACCAGCAACAAAACTTTGCTCAGTTTTGTTCCAGTAAGTTATGCATCGTAATAACGTTTAAAAGAAATCAGCTGAAGACTCCGGAAGTGACGTCGTAAGTACCGCTCGGCGGATAGAAAAGATACAAATACATAATATTCGTAATATTGATTTTTTTTTCTAACGTTGTATTTGAGGAGTTAAACAATAAATATAGCATCAATAATAAAATACAGTTTCATGTATTTGTCTCATGTATTGTGTGCTCGGCCGGCCGGCGGGTGGCATCAATCTGAAACGGAATGAAGCCCAGTCACGGCAGACAGCAGAAAGAGGAGCCGAACACATCCTCCCACCCACCCCGGAAGAACTACAAGTGCTCAAGCTTTGTAACAGATTCTGGGACGTGTCTATAGTGGGGGTTGTAGTTTTTAAATATTTTGGTATATTTCTCATAAGTAGAAGTTTTTGGGTTTTTTCTGGGATGGGGACCACACTGGTGTCATCAGATTTTAAAAATAGAATCGTTAAATAGGTGAAAATAACTTATTACCATATTTGACAGTGCTTACAGTGGATAAACTTTGGTGACCATATATACATGATAGCTGAGGTCCAGAGCTTTCTATAACAGCTGGTTTTATGTGTATAGCACCTTCTGTTGCTAAATGACATCAGCTAAAGACTCCGGAAGTGACGTAGTAATTACCACTCAGCGGATAGAAAAGATTGCTGCACGTAAAAAAATAAAACAAATTGCTGTACGTTGTATGTGAGAATTTATACAATAAAAATACCAATAATGAAAAAATTGTGTTTTATGCTAAGCACTTTGATTTGCCTTGTCGCAGAAAAATACTAGGCCTATATAAACAAACTACAGTTAAGTGTTTAGAACTACAGCCTAATGGCTTGTTTGACTAATGGGCATTTCATTTTTCATTTCATTTCTTTATTTATTTAAACAGGGACAATGTACAATATACATTAACCTTAGACAGGAGAAATGCATTATACCAGGTTGTAGCACATGTGCTAGTTTCCACGTGTAGTCCCTGGGCAGGCTGATGTCAACAAATTTAATTTAATAAACACATTTATCCTAAAACCAACATTCAAATGAGCATTAAAATGATCCCACCCTTCATTAATCCTCAGCATTCATTTACTAATACACTCCCACATACACATCAATTACTATACATTATGTGAGCATGTTTGTTTTAAAAGAAACCATTCTTTGGCCCAATATGATTTGTTTTGACTTGTAGGCTACTGTTGTGAAAAACAAAAAATAAACTACTTACAAAGAGAAGCATTTTTCATTTGCATGCAAAGTTATTTAAAAACGCAATTTTCTAATTTTGCAGTTGATGAATGTTAATAGCAAAGACTAAAGGTGAAAAAACAACATGAGGATATTTATGTGTGGGACTTAATTTGATTTAACATCACACTGCATTATTAGTTGTTTTAAATAACTGACTTTTTTAAAATAATTTATGGTAGGCCTATCATATTAATTATTATTCAGAAGATGATCCTCATATCAATCAGCATGGTTACAGCTTGTAGCTATAACCTTTGTAGCCTTTACTGAGACTACCTTTTCAAAATTAAGAAGGGGCTATGAAGCCTTTTAAGCAGATTTTTGCTGAGGTTTTTGTTCACAGAGATGTATAGCTTTGTATGGGTATGTGTACACAAACGTGTTTTGGCATTTTTGGTACACTTCTACCTCAGCCTACTGCACACAGACACAAGTACTTTTGCATATTCTGCTAAAATAGAGATCAGAATGTGGTGCCATACCAACAATCTCATTCAACCATTTCACAAAATGAGGAGTTTCATTCATTCATTCATTCATTCATTTCATTTCATTTATTTGTATAGCACAAGTAAACACAACAGAAGTTGACCACTGTGCTTCACATAAGAGTCAGGAAACATAATAGAATAAAACATCCTTCAGACAGCAGAAAACATAAATAAAAATAAGAATTTAGAGAAATGCACGCTCCAAGAGATAAAACTTTAGTTTGAGCTTAAACTCCTATAAAGAGGACAGCGATCTCAAGGAGACAGGGAGGCTATTCACAGCCTAGGACCAACAACAGCGAAGGCACGGTCTCCTCTTGACTTTAGACGCGAGCGTGGATGGGACAGATTATAGTTGCTCGTGGAGTTGGTGGTGACATGGGTCAGAGGGTATCAGACGTCATAAATGATGAACCAATCAATCGGCTCTGCTCCTATAGGCAGCTTGGTGTGTATATACAGCACCTTTGGCTGGAAGGCCCGTGTTTAAAGTGTGTCTTATCATTTAGAGCAGACACTCACAGTGAATCAGAGGGTTTATGTTATACAAGGCTGCATTACAGAGCATTTTAATATGTCAGCAATATCTAAAAACATCTCATTTAAAGCTAACTATTCAGGGAGCACAGATTATATGCTCTGATCAATCCTTATTCTCCATGCCAAGCTCTTATCCTCTGGCAGAAGAAATGGGTATCCTAATGTAAATTAAATAATTCTAAACTATAGCCCTAATTTGGACCTACCTCAATTAAAACTTTAAATAATGTTGCTTGAGGCCGCAGGGAATAGCTTCATGATATGATGCACATAGGGTTGTGTGCTCACTGTTTGTGAAAGATGAGCAATAGATTGTGGCTGTGTGATGTGCTTCAATCTGACTACATATCACTTTGTTTATTTGTTTTATCGTAAGTATGTCATCTGTATGATAAAACAATATGTCAAGTATTATTTGTGAAGCATTTGAACTCAAGGCAAATATCCCTCTGGGGACAATGACGTATAGTTTGCAAAATGGTCCCTATGATATGTGAAAATTAAAACCTTGTCATAGGACTATAGCAAACACATCGTTGGAAAGGTCTCCTGGAGAGTAACATATGTCAGTCTGGAGACCATACATTACTCCTGCTTTGAAATATTGACCTCTGAACCTTGAACCCAGTACATGTTTGAAGGCTTGTCATTTAGCAACAGAAGGTGCTACACACATAAAACCAGCTGTTATAAAAAGCTCTGGACCTCAGCTATCATGTAGATATGGTCACCAAAGTTTATCCACTGTAAGCACTGTCAAATATGGTAATAAGCTATTTTCACCTATTTAACGATTCTATTTTTAAAATCTGATGACACTAGTGTGGTCCCCATCCCAGAAA
>NC_041343.1:11327848-11332848 GCF_004354835.1 Perca flavescens
GAATTAAGAACTAAATTAATCTAATTGGCAGCACCATACATCGGTGTTTCCTTTACGTTTAAAATAATGCCAAATAGCCATTTCAGTGTTTCCCCAATTCACTCTCAACAGTGCACCACCGTGAGTCCATGAACAAGGCCATTGTCTGTGGTGAGTTGACATGTTGCATACTATTTGGCAAAGTCTATTGAACAGGTGAAAATCATGTTGTCGGTAGCCTACCGGTTACAAACAGGCTCAGTAATATGCTGCAGATCCGGTATTTTGGGATAAGCTAGACCAAGAGTATTCTGTTAAAACAGATCGGTGATATTGGTTTGCCCTCATTGTTCTCCGTAAAGTTTGCTGGAAGTGGATGTAGCCCTGGTTTAATGCCCTCTGTTTAAAATCTGGCCTTTTAAATGCTTGTTAGCAACCGGTCATATGGTAACTTCAGAGGCAAGCCTTGTGTGCTCTGATAAATTTGGCATGCAGTTAACACACCAGTCATTATTTTGTTTTAACGATAACTCAACTCCTGGCAATTTCTCCTGGTGTTCTTCACCACTGTTTCTGGAAGAAGGAAATAGTCAGAGTAACAGGTGAACTAGCTTTAAAAGGGAGTTTTCTTTAAGTGCTGTGTAGTGGATAGATAATATAAATTAGGAAGAAACTTCCATGGTGAGGTTCCCCCACCTGCCAGATTCCACATTGAAAGATAGCCTTTTGATAAAACATAATTAGTTTTTGTTTTATGAAATATTTGGCATATTTTATTTCCCTTTTTATTGTTTTGTCATAATTACGCTGGAAATCTGCAAGTCTGAGTCTGTTGATGTGACAACAGTAGGATGAGTGGGATGGTGATGACAATGCACACAATCACAACATGACATGTGGGCTACAGAAAGAGAGAAAGACAAGGAAGGCATCGTGGGGGAATTGGTTTTGTTAAACCTGTCGATTCTTTGGGACCTCCAATCCTCAAAACGGACTGACCCCCTCCACACACTGTACCATAGATCTGTAGAGCATAAAGCAATTATCTGAAATAAATAGGACACACCTTTCACATGTAACAAGAACAGGATAAAAGGATGCACAACAATTCTCTATGTTAAAATAACAAGTAACAGGCAAATGCTACTTTATCCAAAAGTCATTTAATACCTTTCCAGAAAATATGGACCTCAAAGGTATTGTAAACAGAGGTAATGTCAGGACAAAATAAACAGATGGCCTCCTACTGAATATAGCCTCAAGAGAGGCTGTGACAGACATATCCCCACCAGTGAGAGCACACAGCGTTACACTGTGCAAATACACAGAATGCATGCCCCGGCATGATACTCCCATGGGGAGGATATGTAAAGCCATGTACAAACCAGAATTAGGCTTGATTGACAAATACACTTCAGTCATTAACATTCCCTCGCTCTGCAATACAATGCTGTTTGGTTCAATATTTGTAGGAAGGCATGTAACCTGGAGGAAAACAAAAGGAGAGGATTAGCTTGAAGTTGGTGCTTGTCACTTCTGAATATGTGTGTATGTATATGTGTATATACACATAAAAGAACCTATTTTTTTGAAAAGAATGATTTTTGGATATGAGCCTACTCCACTATATATATACTATACCACTGTTTACTGTCCATTAATTTTCACCAAATTTGATGTTATACATTTTGATGCACCAAAAGTACCTGTACTCTATATACATTTTTCTTGATGTGTTTCTGTAATTGGTTATCAAATTCATACCCTCTTAAATTTGACAGTATCTGTCATATATCCTGAATGCATTATGCGATTAGAACCAAATTTAGGTAACGCTTGCAAATTTAAACCTCGAGCAGTGCTTAACTTAATTTAATTGCATTCTACTTACAGGTGGTACTACACAGCATAATACATTTAACAGACTAAGACAGTCTGAGTCCATCTAGTTTCGCTAAATGTATCCTAGTTCAAAGCCCTTATATTGCCAGACAGGATTTAGGTATTCTACAAAAATCTTAACGTTCCTTGCTTGACCCAAATATCGTTCTGGTCTGCCATCATGAAGAACATGATATATATATTATTTCTGCTGCAAGGACTGAGGAGGGATCCCTGAGGAGAAATGAAGGAGGATACATAAGACCAGCCCCACAGATGTCTTTTACTGGACACATCCTTTATTAGTAATCTGTTAGTGATTGGACCGTGCAGCCGATCAGACAGCTCTGACAACACCACTGCAGTTGTAAAACGAGACAAATGACGGACTCAACTCAAGTATGTTACTCCACAGCTTTTTTTACGTTTTATTTGTTGGATCTATGTTAACTGTAGGTCTAATTTATAAACAAAACTTAATTTGTTGGAAATATTTTCTCTCAGTCCTTTTTAACTGTATCATGGACAATTTTGTAGTCGGGGAGAGCAGGAGAGTTTGTCTTTCAGCAAAAAAAACATTTTGAGTGTCTATGGTCATTTCCATAGACATATATAGACATAGACCTATATTTACATAGGGTACACATGTCCACAAAACATTCTGGGTAAGAGACAAACCCCCCCGCAAAAACAAGGTTGTGCTGGCAAAATTAAAGGTCCAATATGTAATATTTGTACTGTAATAAATCCAAAAATTACACCAATGCCTCATCAGATATTAAGGAAACATGTTAAACTGAAATACTATCTTTTCTGACAACAATGCTAATGTCAGTATTTTTTCTTTTTGAAATTTACATTCTGTGACGGAATTTATGTTTATGTTTTGATCTGTGTGTTGTTATCAACGGCCCAGTTTGACAGCCAGGCCGGGTTGCCAGATATACCTGTAAAAACGTAAACCCAGCGCGCTACAGCTGTAACGGTAGTACAGCCATGAAAGAAGCAAACAAACGTACAGGATCAACGGAAATAGATTCTACATGACATAAAAAAAGAAAACAGCATGTTTCTAACAGTTGCGTGACCAGAGACGTAACAACCCCCTGGTAAATATTGGAGATGTATTTGAAAGATGGAGACAGCTTAGAGCCCAAAAGGACGCAGAGTTGGCTTATTTTCTCCTGAACAGGTAAGCATTAGCTTCAGGCTAATTTATCACAGCTACTAGGGACGGGCATTTTTTGTCATTTCAACATTTGTGTACTCACATTGAATTATATAGCTAGAGTACCCGAGTTGGTTACTCTCAAAAACAATTGAGACATAGCCAGTAAAGTGATCCCGACTGGTCCTGGCTAACGCCGCCATGCTAACCGCTAACGTTACCCGGAGGACCAGGCAAGCAGCCCATGGCTGTTTACAGCGTGTAGTTAGTTGTAGACAACGGTGAGTTATTTTAAACCATGAGAGGGGGGCTGTAAATCGGAAAGAGAGGACTGTGAGTTTGCAGTGTGTTTAGCGATTGTTGCCGTAATTCTAAGCCAATGAAGTGTGTTCCGTCGGCAAAGTAGTGGTATTTTTAGCGTTTCGTATTAAGCCGAGGAAGTGTGCCTGACTGGCGTGTGGAGAGGACAGTGAGGTTGTTGTGTTTTTAGCGGTTCATACTGTAATTTTAAGCCGAAAAAGTGTGTCTGTCAGTTGGTTACAGAGCTCCGCGTGAGCACGGGCTTTTATGACATCTACCGTTAGCTACTCCGCTGTGCTGTGGAGTAATGTCTGGCTATGTGAGACTAGCGTCTAGCAACATTGTTGTGAATGCTGCGGTCTCAGCCTGGCAACCTCCGTGAACTTCGAGTCTGGGCAGGAGGGGGCGGGGGAAACGACTCTCCAGTATTTTGAATTGGTAGTGCAGTAACTATTTCAACCGCTAGCTGCCAGTAGTACATACAATATTACATATTGCACCTTTACTGTGCCTTATTAAGGGAATTTAAATGTACCCATGGTCAGCTTGACTAGCTAATTGTCTATGTATACAGTGCAAATAAACTTTGAGTGAAATGTACTATTTCAAATCCCTGGAATATTTGGAAAATGTGGTTCTTGAAAATAAATAGGCAAAATTATCTCAACAAGTGTCCTACAGCAGGGAACATAATGTATTCTTGTGCCTTGTGAGCCAATCAGTCACCAGACTGCAGCTCTACTTGGTAACTAGCAGGTGTGAAAATGTGTGTGAAGCAGGACATTTTTAGAAAATGACATGCATATTAAGTTGGCATTCCCTTAATACATAAAAAAGGTAACAAAAAGACATTCAGCAGGTCGTTGATGAGGCCTCTTTGTGCTCTACCCTTCTACAAATTAGACATTTTTGTACAACAGAATGTCTCTTTGTCCTCCTTTCCTGCTTTCCAAAACCTCAGATACGATGTGTATTGGTCTACTTGCCTTTTATTATTCTGGATTTAGCATTGCCACAGTTTAAGTCATTATGCTAGTTCTTTTTAAATCAGTATCTATAAATTCAAATACTTTAAAAGTCATTTGTCACATACACAATCATACAGAGTGCAACATCTAGTGAAATTCTTCAATGCCTATATCCAGAAGCAACTATAAAATAGAACAATAGAATAAGATAAAATAAAGTAACATATTTAACAAAAGAAACAACAATATAGCAGTACCTTCATGGGAAATAAAACCGTAAAACCATGAGTGAGTATCAGAAGAATTAATCAGGTTTTAACATGTATCTGACATTTTGGGGGGACTCAACATTACAGGCAAATCACAGCCTTATAGAGGGCTTGCCAAACTGCTCATAATGGCAGCGTCAGGTCTACAGGAAAACCTGCATTTGCAGCAACATCTGTATAGGTTTGGCAACTAATACAAGGAGCCACAAATAGGACAACCCGAAAGGTTCAAAATTGATCTTGAAATCTGAGTTATATGCATAATGTAGAAAGGACATAAATTACTATATTGTTAAACCATACCTTGATTATGTGTTGGGCATTTTCTGCCTTTATTTTGATAGGACAGCAGAAGACATGAAAGGGGAGAGAGAGGGGGGAATGACATGCAGACAGGGGGCCGCAGGTCGGAGTCGAACTCCGGGCCCGCTGCGT
>NC_041343.1:11637848-11807848 GCF_004354835.1 Perca flavescens
TAATCTACCAATGCAGTACAATCGCTGCTTGCCCTTGCTTCACTGAGACATTGTGCACGTGTTCATTGCATCTATCTCCAACTATTTACAGAACTCATCCCATCTGGAGAAGTCAAAGTAACCATGTTGCTCTCTGGCCAGGTGGCAAACAAGACTATCTTGTCATGGCCCACCTGCTTTGGCTTCTCTGCACTGCCATGGCATTCACTGTATTGTTTACATGGATCCACTGCAGATAGCATTATTTTTTTCAGTTCCTTAATTGGGTTCAGAGTAGTTATTTCATCCACTCAGTCAGAACATAATGATAGTTTTAATGGGAATCATGAGAAACTGTGTGCCCAGAGTGGTTGTAGCGTTCGTTCAGTGAAAGATGATGATTTGCTCAGTTGCCTAGAAATGATATTTGCCTCCTGCTGCCTGCAGTCTCTTTAAATCGCCATTCTGCCCATGCAGGTTATCAGGCCAGTTTGGTACATTTAAAAAAAAATTACCCATTAAAGAGGGAGTTTGAATGTGGCACCATGAGGCATGGCACTACATTTCTTTTGACAAGCCATCTCAGAATCCTCATTATAGAATATGTAGACTGACCATTTTCATCTAGATAAGATATGCAAAATGTAATATACAGCTACTTGTGGTCGTAATGGTTTTAGTCCATTTTGGGAATGATGTTAGCTGCTGAGCTCAGCCATATTTCCTTGGCCGAGGAAATTCCACTCATATCTAAACTTGCTGGTCTGCTTGGAATGGTTGTCGTAATTAGCAATTAGTAAAGCACAGTTTGGACCTCATATGCTTGGTGCGTATAACTTATAATGCCAGTAAGATAATAGAATGTTAAACTTAGCATAATGAAAGAATGGTGCATTTTTAGGCCCCAGTGCATTCCAAATATAAAAAAAAAAATCCTATCATTAAGATATGAAATTGAGATGAAGTTCTCCAGTAGCCATCTGCCACGCTGGCTTAGAAAGTACGTTGTTGTATGGCTTGCTGTATGAATATGAGTTGTGGCAGTGGGTGAGACAAATCCTTCTTGGACATGAAAAAAAAGCTCACTTCTGTTAAAAATCAAAATGCTAAATAATTCTATTTTTTCCCTTTTTCTTATGCTTTTTCTTTGTTTCTTTAATCTTTTCACCCACCTTGACCCATCAGCACCTGGTGCGCCTCCACAGCAAGTGACAGTGTTGACAGTAGGGAGCGATAACAGCACGTCCATCAGTGTGTCATGGGACCCTCCTCCCGCCGAGCAACAGAACGGCATCATCCAGGAGTACAAGGTAGGATCAAACTGCACCTGATACGCTGTACCAAACTGAATATTTTAGTTATGTACTGTACGGCATCACAATGAATTCTGTCTGGCGTGTGTCTGTCTTTGTCAGATCTGGTGTCTGGCCAACGAAACCCGCTTTCATGTCAACAAGACTGTGGACGCAACCATCCGTTCCGTGGTAGTTGGGGGGCTGCAGACTGGAGTGCAGTACCATGTGGAGGTGGCTGCAGGCACCAGCGCAGGGGTGGGGGTCAAGAGCAAACCCCAGCTCATCATTTTGGGTAATCCACCCACACACACACACACACACACACACACACACACACACACACACCCCAAAACCTGGAGTCAAATAAAATGACCTCATAATGGGGGACCCATCACAGACTGGGGGGGGGGGGGTCATCTGGAAAAAAGATTTATCAATTTATTGCAATTGAAGAAAGAAGATTGCGATTTACAACGCAGACATCTTCTGAGAAATCAATTGTGCTTCATTAAGTGTAGTGTCTGGTAACACTGTGCCAAGTACTGTTAGCCATATCAATAATCCTTTTCAATATGTGGGCAGCTGGTGCTAACAAAATAGACAGTGTTTTTGTAGGAGCTTATCAGTCTATCACATCTTATCAAATAGCTAAAGAATGCCCAGAGAATATAAGCCCATAATCGATATGGGAGCTCAGGCCAGATGCTCTTCATCAGTGACTTTTGACTGATATATAATAACACCCTTAACACACAGAGAAAGGGAAACACAGGCCCGTGGACTGAAGCTTAATGATTGTGTGTGTGTGTGTGTGTGTGTGTGTGTGTCGGGGGGCTTCCTGCTGGAGACTGTGAATCTAATTTCACAGCAGAGTAGCTGCAACAGAAAATCAAACTCTGTCAGAGCTGCTCTGTCAATCTCGTGTCTTGCAGCTCAAGTTGATAAGTGCACTGCTGAATTGATTTACTCTGCCTTCATATTGGATGCACTGATGCTGTTTTTTGTGTGTTTCTTTGTTGTGCTTTTACCACATTTGCCCCCCTGTGTGGTTTTTTTTCTTTTCATTTTCTCATCTTTTGGCTGTTCTTGTAGTCCATGTGTCTTTAATATATGCTGTCTTTTCTTTTCAAAGTGCATAGTTTGACCTGAACAATGGATCTTTTGCTTTTATTGAAAGTATCTTCCTTTGCTTAATATATTTTTTTAGTGAACCAAAAATTAAAAGAACCCATACACACATTTAGACAAATAATACTAGCATTTGCTTTTTCTTAGTTTGTTTTTCATTCACATTGTCTTCTTCTGACAGATGTTTCTTCTTTTCTTTTGTTCACATTTCAGACCACAATGGAAATGGAATTGATTTCATTTTTATCCCAACTATTGATAAATAAGTATTTGTTCATTTGTCTCTTCTGTGTGCGTGTGCGTGTGTGTGTGTTTGTGTGCGTTTTCCCCAGGTGCAGAACTCAGGGACGTAATGACGGGATCAGAGGGCAACAATAGCATCTCAGACGTGGTGAAGCAGCCGGCCTTCATCGCCGGTTTGGGAGGGGCCTGCTGGATTGTCCTCATGGGCTTCAGCGCCTGGCTGTACTGGAGGAGAAAAAAGAGGAAGGGACTCAGCAACTATGCAGGTAAAAATAAAATCAATTTAAGTGGTTCTGCACCAACACAGAATCTCAAAGCACACTAGGTCTTTTTCTCCAACAAAAGCTGATGTCATCACAGATGTGACTCCATTTGAGCTGGCTAAAATGCAGAACAAAGGAAATGCATGCAGCACAGATGGAAATAGGCTCTATTTACTTTAATTCATTGTGCACTGATGTGCATCAACCGGGCTGAGGGTTTCATCAGCACCGCACCTCAACAGTCTAATACATTAATGCGAGATAAGTAATTTAACATCCCCTTCCATTATCAGACCATGGCTGGTGTTGTTTGCACATTAACATTAGGCACGTCTAGGTTTACGTATAGGAAATATTCTTTTATCCCTCCGTGATTCAAGCATATAGCTGTGTGCCATTACCATAATGTGTATTGCAGCTTTCATTGTAGTGACTTGGGGAAAGAGCGCTGTGAGTTCCTAATTCAATAGGGATTTACATGATTGAGTGATGCTTCTCTCTGATCCCTTCTCTCAAAACAAATTGAGGAGTTGAATTCCAAAACACCACATTTCCAGTTTTGCGAAAATGTAGCAACTTTTTACAGGAATGGTTAAGATATAAAATAGTCAATGATTTATTTTTGAAATGTTAAATATGTTTGATTTAACTTCAATTATATTGAAATAAATACTTAAACGCAGCATTCATTGGATTTTTGTTGTGTTCTGAGGTGTTACATTTGTAAAATAATGAAATATTTCATTTCAGCATAAACCCTTTGTTCCTCTTTTTAAGACAGCCTCTGTGCTCTAATTAGTTTTTTAGAAGAAGCAAAAAAATAAAATGATGATGATGCAGAAGCCCCAGGGCAAAATGGGTCAAATGTGTCACCTACATTTGAACTTTATCCTTCAGGGCAATCGGCGTAATTCAGAAAATGCTGGAATGCAGTGGTTAGATGTATTCGCACCCCGAGTTTCATCAAAGCGTGATCAGTGCTGGCATACCATCAGTGATAAATGAACAAGGAAAGCAAATATGAAAGGGCTTGTTTATATTTTTACACATGTTTTTGAGCGTGGCTGCAATTTTATTGACGTTAGTATTATTCATGCCACTTTACTTTCTTCTTCTTTGTCAATTGCAGTTCAGTCCTTCACCTTTACTCGTGCAGGTATGTCTTTACATTGTGCATTTTATATTAAAATATCACAGTAATTTAGCTGCCTAAATTCTCATTCAAATTGATGGGGGTGACAAAATAATTGCAATTATTTTTCTCTGTCCTCCCTCTTTTTTTCTACAAGTTACATTCCAAAGGGACAGAGGCCTGATCAGAAATGGAAGGTAAGAATCTAAATTAACTTATAAAAACCAAGAAACCCTATGCTAAAGCGAAAGCTTTCCCACTCACATTTCACTGCCACGCAGCGTAATGCTCAGCCTGCCTTCTCAATGACAAGAGCCTATTGTAATACCTGTAATGAAGAGTTCTTGTACGAAGAATGGGATTTGCATACATGTTCCAATATTCCCGCTGCTGACTCATTTCAGTGTATGATTTGCACTGATGTACGCTTGATGAAATCATTAATCACTCCTTTGAAGCGAGTGCTACCAATTAATGCAGGTGAGGGCTTTATTCACCGGCTCCCTCACATTTTCATCTGAGGTTGTTCTCACACAGAGCGAGAGGTCGTGGGAGGAGGGGGGAGGTGATGAATGGGCTGTTTGGAAACGCTTGGCGTACAGTACACTGTGATGGGTCGCATGTGGGGATGGAACAACAAAGTGCTGGACCTTGAGACTCCACTCGGCGGCCATGAGAATTTCCTGCCAGCCTTTGTATCAACTGAATATCAACATGTACAAGAGAAGTGGGGCAAATTTGCTTAACAGAAAGTGAAAGCATGAAGGTCCTCTTCTTAATTATTTTCTCCCTGTTTCCATTTTGTCACACCTAAGCAAGCAGATAAGCCCAGAGCTAGAACAAATGTTGCAAATAATGGACTAAAAATAAACAGTTTCTTGCCTAACCGTTTTGTGTGCATGAGTGTGCTTCTCCACATTGTATACTCACGTATGTGTCGTTGTGTTGGTGTTGGCACGTGTTTCAAAGCAAATGTATGTAAATGTATGCATATGCTTGTGTATTCTAAAATGGAAATTATTGATGTAATTGTTTGAACACCTTTGAGCCATCACCAAGTCAGCTGTGAACAATTCCCTTGGCGCTTGGCGAATCAGCCTCAGTGGAAAATTCCCTGTGTAGCTGCACGTTAGGCAAACATATGCAGAGAGGATGCAGGAGGCATGTGAATGTTTTTTTTTCTTTTTTTTTTTACAGCAGCTGATACAAAGTAGTTGTTGTTTCTTTTTTTCTGAATTGTTGCCCACAACTTTCTTACCTTGAAGTCAAAGCCTGTATTCATGACTGTTGTATTTCACTAAGACAAAATGACATGGTAGCGTTCCTAAACCTCCTAATGGGCTTTTGCTGTCTCTGTTGCTATGGAGACGGTGCACCAGTGTAGCCGATCTGCCAGAGGCTGTCCATGATTCTCAATTTAAAATGTAAATTTCTGTTGTGCTAAGGCTCTAAAGTGGATTTAGTGTGTATTTAGGCCTGCCTTGTTTCTCCGGGGAGAGTTAGGGGTGGTGGAGTTAAGGGGAGAAAGATGTCTGATTTATAGACTTGCCATTTTATGTCTCTCTGTTGTTTATTGTCGCCTGTGCGCTGGGCTGCACCACAGGCGAGAATATGCTGAATGAGTTTTCACATCAATTTGTTGTTGATGCAGCAGGAAGAAAATGAACAATACTGTTACGGCACAGGCTGGATATTTAACTATGTAGCCAGTCCTCCTGTCTCACCCCTTCTCCTCTCTTTGTCTCTCTCTACAAACATCTCTCTCACAGCCGTCCAGGGCTGTTGAAAGCGGGTGACCCAGGCCTCCCCTGGTTGGCTGACTCCTGGCCCTCAACGAGCCTCCCAGCTAACGGGGGCTTAGGGAGTCCGAAGGGTGGCAGCAACTTTGGCCGAGGAGGTAAGAAACATAAACAGGCTGGGGTGTTGGAAAATACAGTTTTAGCAATGCCTGGTCAGACAGTCAGTTTTGATGTTCATCCATTGGGAAGCGCAGTGACAGGACATCACACATAAGCATGCACACACAAACAAACAAGCGCACGCAAATTAAAAGAGCCTTTTACTTTACTAATTTGATTTGACAAGCCTGATATTTGGCTTAAGTTTTGTGGTATTTGCGTATACTTTCTGCCTGTCGTTCTTTCTCATGCCCTGCCATTGTGGATTTTTCTAGGTTGAATGAGATGGATAGGTCAAGTACATGTGTTTATTGTGTATTTGTGTGTTTGCACGTTCTCGAAAGCTCATTGGAACGCTGGTGAGCTGCAGGTTTTATATGTGCAAGACAGTAGAGCTGAAGGTTAGCGCTCTTTGAATATCCCTCTTGTGCACACTCCACCGGACTCCCACAGCGTGTTGCATGCTAATTGCGGTAGTAGATAATCACTTTCATTTATATCAAGTCCATTTGAGACCTGTATTTAACGAATACAGAGTGCCGGAGCAGCAGGGAGTGTTAATGACCTTAAAGATCGTTAACTTCATGTCAACTTATCTCTCCATGATCCCTTTTCCCTTTCCCTCCTCGCTCTGTCACCATCCTCTTTTGTCTCAGATGTTTTACCGTCCGCAGCAGTGGAGAAGACGGGCACCATGCTGTCTGATGGTGCCATCTACAGCAGTATTGACTTCATGGGGAAAGCGGGCTACAGCAGCCCAGCGCGAGGCAGTCAGCCCACCCCCTATGCCACCACTCAGATACTGCAGTCCAACAGCTTCCACGAGCTGGCTGTGGACAGGCCAGATCCCCGCTGGAAGGCTTCTCTCCAAGCCCAGCAGGAAATGGCAAACCTGGGCTACTCGCTGACTGACAGACGCCCTGGCAGTGGTACGAGCCACATTGAAGATAAAGCTAATTTTTTTTTATTTTTTGTGGTTTGCTTTTGGGTCTCTGTGGACTGCAGCAGTGCATGAACAATCAGTAAAAGCAACATTTTGCAACCAAATGACAGGTAGTTTTTTTCTGTAAAACTACTGTTGGCAAACTAAACCAGGAAAAGAGCCACATAAAAAGGAGGGAATTTATTTACATATTCACTGAAAATGGACCCCTAGGATAATGTTCTTAATTACTCTTCTGTCGTCATCATAATTCTACCCCGGGAGCTCATCTAGCCCAGAAATGTCACCCAACCATGACACATTTCTTTGGGTTTACTTGATTACTGATGGCAGAAAATCCCTCAGTGTTCTGAGTTATTTATGCAGTGTATATACATTTAGTAAAGTCATGGAGGCATTTTTGTCTGTACTTTGTTGTAGCTTTGCACAATAGCCTGTGTGCTCAGCTAAATGTCAGGCTTACCAGAGATAAAGTAGAGCAAGCAGGGAAGCTGTATGGAAGCAACTTAAAGTGGTTCGCCGCAGGTTTTGGTGCCTCTTTAAGAAATGTCAACATTTAGAAAAAGTCCTAATGTGCTGTCAGCACACAAAAAAGAAAAAATGAACACTGGGTGGGAGACAGGTTTGAAAAAGTTCAGATAGCAGAGAAAGGTAGAAGATAGCTTTCAAGGTGTGTGTTAGAGTGTGTGAATTTAGTGTAGACTACTATGTGTGTGTACAGGGATTTCTTGTGTAGAGAAAGATAAACTTCCTTCCCTCTTTACCTCCCCCCAGGTGCAAAGGTTGGAAAGAAAAAGAAGGTGAAGGGTGGAACAAAGGCCTCTAGATCAAATGGGACGTGCTGGGCTAACATGCCTCTGCCTCCACCACCCATGCACCCTCTCCCTGGTACCGAGGTTGACCTTGACCGTTACCCCCAGGAAAACCACGGAGGAGGGTAAGATACATTCATATCTCATCAATCTCTGCCCCGAAACAGATGCACACAAACACAAAAAAACGTCGGGAGAAGAAACTCATGCAAACACAGAGGTTAAAACATCCTGCACCTGTGCCCAGAGACTGTGTGCGTGTGCGTGTGTTTTCTGTTAGAGAGCTTAAACAGGAGCTTCACATAGTTCACACAATGCTAAAATAGACCTTTAGCTGCCTTTCCTAATATAGAAAAACTAACAAAAATTGGTTTGCATTCTGGCAATGGAAGAAAAACGATTGTCAACATTTTGAGCTACTTACACTAGAAAGATCTATTTAGGGATGTAATTAAATCCTTACATATTCCCTGTACTCTGGAACAGGGATCACCAACACGGTGCCCGCAGGCACCAGGTAGCCCCCAAGGACCACATGAGTAGCCCTCAGGCCTGTTCTAAAAATGAAAATTGAATATTGATATTATCTGTTTCCCACCTTGTTAAGTCATTGTTGATAATTATTGTAAGAAATCATTAACATGATCAGTGTCTTCACATAGATGAGTATCATTAATCATTAATAATCATATATAACTAAAGGCAAACTGAGCACATTTGTTATTTCAGAAGAGTGTATCAAACTGGTAGCCCTTCGTATGACTCAATACCCATGAAGTAGTTCTCAGTTTCTAAAAGGTTGGTGACCCCTGCTCTGGAACAACGTGCAATCAGCTGCTCAGCAAAGTCAGTGTGATGATTAATACATCAAACATTTTGTCCACATGCCAGGTATGACAGCAACAGTTGGGCCCCACCCATGTCAGTCCAGACCTACCGACACCAGAATTTGGACAACGAGGTAGAGGAGGAGAGAGGGCCCACTCCTCCCCTGAGAGGACGATCCTCCTCGCCGGCAGCAGCTTCCTTCAGCCAGCCCTCATCTTCCTCCCTCAGCTCTGCCCACCATGACGAAATGCAATCTATTTTGCAGGCCCACTTGGATGAACTAACCAGAGCTTACCAATACGAGGTGGCCAAGCAGGCATGGTAAGGATCCTTTAAAATCTCCTGTTAACTACATTTTGAGGCCACCTTTCTCCTATAATTTGATGTATTTTTTGGTTAAAAAAAACAACAAAAAAAGACCTGTGTGGCTGTAAAATCATTTGAAAGCTTTATACTGTGTGTGTATATGCATCACAATTTTGTTCAAATACGTTTTGCACGTAGGAAAAGATACCTGTAATTTTATACATTTTATTCTGATGATAGTTTGGGTTTTGCATATCAATGGCCAATGTTTGAGCATCTTATAATACTGGTATTTACATGTGTCAGCCTCAACCTGCGCTCTATGGTTCTTGCTAGCGATAAAAACAGCTCTCCATTGATTGCACCTTTTGATGGAGCAATGGAAAACTTGACAAGTCAGAGGCGACACGTGTTGGAGGGTAATGACTGGGTTTAGTCCAACATGCTGTTCTGACATCAGTAAATAGAGTTGGTAATTATGCATGCGTCTCCTCTATGGCGGGATGTGAGCCATCATGGAGGACAGCTGTGGGGGAGATAACAGGCATGTTGGTGACAGCCCTGCCCATCCAGATATCCTTTATCCAGCCCAATTACAACTCCATTGTGTTAGCACAACACACACCAGCGCTGAGAAAGTAATCAGTGAAATCACTGCAGGCATTCATAGTCTCTGCACATTGCATCTCTACCTTTCTGAATACGCACTGATTCTGCGTTCTGAAACTTGTTTTGCAGTATTTATACTCATTATCTGACCTCCATTGCTTTTTTAAATGTATTGTGTTCATTAATATACAGTATTTCCCCCACAATTCATTAGGCACATGAAGGGCAGTCCAAATGTGTCCAGCACTCCCATCCCTCCTATGGACTTCATGTCCAGCACACTGGGCTCTGATTTGGGAGCAACTCTCCTTTCTGAAGAAGACGAGGATGTGGAGGAGGAGGAAAGCTACGCTGCGGTGTCAAAGAATTTGTGTGGCTTTGAATACACTCCTGGTCACAGTGTGGATAACCTTGAGGGCTCAGGTATGTTTTTCATGTGGTTAAACTAAAGTCGTTGCTTTTAGCATTTACAGTAATAAAAAGACAGGCTTCCAATTAACTGGCTTCATTACCACATCAGTTCTACTGCACAGATGATGAAACCTTGAGAAATGTGGCCGATGCAGATAGATAGAGATACATTATAAGTCCGTAGATGACATGATGGAGCGAACATCCCAGATATGGCCATGTATAAATATATTATGTATAAATATATGCCAGTACACATTTCAACAGAACATAGTCATTAACAATGTATACAAGTATGGAAAATGTTGTGGATGACAGTAGTACGATTGCATTCTTAAGTAAAATATCTTGAATTAATCATAGCTGTCATTTGATGTATTGTTATTAAAAGGAAACTACATTTCAGAAGATATCCACCGATGTGTTCATAAGAGTTTTCACCTCATCAATTGTATTTAGTTGCAGATACAGAATATGCAGATTTGGACACATTTATCGACGCCTTTGCACCTTACATGCATTATTTTATCTTCTCTCTATCACTAACAAATGGAGCATACATTGAAAACATGTCCAAAGCTACAGATTTAAGAATGAAACAAAATTAAACTACGGTCTTATCTGAAAATGTGTTAAGTTGCAGATGTAAAATAGAGTAGCTGTGGACAGATCATATTTAAAGTGCAGACACATTGCTTTTTCCCCCTCATATATAAAGCTGAAGAAGCTGCAGCCACTCGGCCCAAGAAATCGCATTCATATTCGCCGATTTTGCAGTACAAGGTTTTAACTCCCATAATGATGTTCAGTGCCAGTGCAGGAAGAAGTGTGTTTTTAATGTAGCAAGGCAAAGTTTGTCTGTGTGTGTGTGTGTGTGTGTGTGTGTGTGTGTGTGTGTGTGTGTGTGTGTGTGTGTGTGTGTGTTTGTGGAGGTCAGGGTTGTGGATGCACCTGTGTCTTACTAACAATGTTGGCTTTTTTATAAACCATGACTACAAGCTTTCCCATCAAAGCCTTTTAGTTGCCATGCCAACATTATGACATATTATATTCCAGGACTAAAATAATGTTTAAAAACATGGCATTGCATGTTCAAAAACATCATCTTTTAACATAAACACACATAAAGGGTTTTGCACAATCGTCCAATATCAACATTCTTGTCTGCCAATAGGGTTTGGACCACTGAGGGAGCAAACACTGTGCAGTCGGCTGGCTGAACTATCACCTACAGACACACTGCATAGAACAAAGACCAAGGCGTACAATAGCCCATTCACATGCGTACAAGCCCCCCCACACACTAGTGGTTGTCTTTTAGGACATTTCCTAGTAGTTCAGGAACATGTAGTCAGCAGGGACAGTGATTGACACTCAAAGGTAATGTAGAAACCACAGGGTAAAAGTAAAAGTTTGTGTAGGCTTAACATTATTCAAATCTTAAATCTTAGATACCTTTTCTTTCTTTTTCTCATTAGTATCCTTTGTCAAAGAGATATTTACACAGTCAGAAAAGTTACTTGAAGCCATTCATGCATAGACATCAAAACCATAACATAGAATAAACTTTAGTGCTCTATTGGAAAGCCACACGTCTAAAATGTAAGATTGGATGCATTTATAAATAGGGTTCTTTGTGAAAGTGTTTCTTTAGAGATAAACTTGAAGGCTTCTCCCTCAGGGACACAACTGTACCATTTTTAGACTTCATTGTTTGATAGGTTAAGAGATTGTCTTGTGCATTGAGAATATGTGTTTTTAACACTTTTAATAAACCATTGCAGGGCAAAATACAATGCAAACATTTTTATTGTGTCATGTTTAGCTGTCACATATTGTAAGCGGTTGTATTACAAGTGGGAACAGATTGAGAAAATAGCTTCAGTCCAGTGAAACAAATCACGAACAAAGCCAGTGTGGTGGCAGTATTTCCACAGGGGGCAGTGGCTTACCCTATTGCTATTCCACCGGGAGCATCTACGTGGCGTTCCGGAGGCGCAGCAGGCCCCGCGAGCCCCGCGAGCCACACAAGCAGTCGCTGCCATTCAAGTCAATGCTTGCAGCCGCTGATGTTATATTTATTAGTTGTGCGTTACGGATGTACAGTTTAGTGTATCGACTGTTCCACTGCCAAACGGCACGCTGGAAACAGCTCGCTCTCTGTCGCTGACTACAGCGCATTCAAGAACGGATGAAGACAGAGAGACTGGAGATGTTATATTGTAATAAACTCAAACAGGAATATAACTTTCGAAATGAACGCTTTTGTTAGCGAAGATGGCCTGGTCCCAAATAGCGAGTGAAGGATTAAATATGATCGAATTCTGCTCAGGCTCAAAAGGCCAGTGTTTTCTGACTCCACTTGGTCACTTCTTAAGCTACCTCTGTGTTCGTTGACTGATAGACCAGAAAATAATACTCAGGATTTGCTCAGTTAAATTTTAACAAAGCTTTAGTAAATTATATTGCAAGCAGAATACAAGTTATGCGTCATGACAAACCGGTACCCATGCATAAGGACCAGACCCCCTTTAAGACATGTTCTTTCTCGTCCTAACGCCAACAGTCCGTCCGGGAATTTGGTCCCGTTTTATTCTATTCTATTCTCTGCCCCCTTTCTGTTAGCGAATGACGCATGATAGCATTGCTAGGTGATGCAACTATGTCATGGCAGGTGTATTGCTCAGGACTCTAGGAAGCGCAGTAAAGAGTGTGAACTTGTTTTCAAGGGGCACCACACTAGTCCTTTAAATGGCTTGTTTGTTAATACATATTTCCAAGATGTCTGATTTAAATAAAACATTTAAAAGCTGTTCTACAGTAGGTTTGCTTATATTGCTGCAACAAAGAAAAATAGTTATTGACGCCTTCTGAAAAAAGCATTGAGTAATTCTCTAAAAATATAAGTAGTATGGAGTTAGTTGTTGCACAAATATCCTGTGTGACGGAAAGTGGGAATCATCTTTAATCTTTCTTTCAAGTCATCACATGTAGACAATGCGTGTCACAATATCTAGTAATGAATTTGTTCAGTTTTGTCGATTTCGACACCATTTCTATTGGCTGATCGCTTTTAGATGTCCACATCACATTTCTGTCTTGCTCGACCCAGTATGTATTCATGCAGGCTTAGCCCAATGTTTATCTTCATTAACTCCCTCTCTGTAGGTAAAAGCTCGCAGCAGTGTCGCTCAGACAGCTCTGGCTCGGCAGAGCACGGTGCACAGGGCACACATAGCCTCGGCCACAAGAGGGCAACGCTGAGTGGCCTCAAACCACAGACGGGCAAGGTCGGGACTCTGCCCAGACGGAGAGACACCAACACAGACGGTGAGTTAAGTCTCTTACCCTCTCAGGCATTATTAGCCAGAGAATCCTCTATTGAAGTAAATTCAATAAGAAGTGCCTCTACCATGAAGTCTCATTTGTATCCATTGCCAAATCCCCTCATCTACCATCTACTCAACAGCCCACACACCGGCCATGAAGTCCCTGCACAGCGTGGGTTCCCGCATCAACAGCTCGTGGGCAGCTGCGGCCTCAGACCCCTCTGAGGAGTGCATGGTGACCGTGTCGACGCTGGAGCGCCAGCATATGGCTTCCTGGAGCGGCACAACAACATCCAACAGGGCCACCCTGAGTAGGGGTTCCCACAAGAGACCTGGCACAGATCCCTCCCACAATGGGCATCCTTCCACAAACAACACAGAGAAAGGGGAACACTGTAGGTGTTAATCCTCACGAGGATGTATTTGTTTGCAATATCACCTACAGTATATCTGCACAGAGAAATCATAATCAGGCTTTGCTGAAACTTTCTTGAAATGTTTTTAAAATCCATGTTGTAGTTTTATTTAGATATACCCTGATTGATAAATAATAACAGAGAAGCCATGTCATTTAATAATTATAGCAATTCATAAATTGTAAATTGTGGCTGTCACTTCTTTAACAATGTGTAAAGCAAGACTTCTCAGATTTGCCTCTTGTAGTCAGATGTGACAGCATCACAATACAGTTATATAATGTATACCTGTCAATAGAGTTAAATGCAATAATAAGGAGGGGGGAAAAAAGCGTATTTGGGAGAATTGTGCTTAACCATTTTCAATAAGAAGGAAAGTTGTAGAATCTCACCAATTTCGAGCTTGCATACAAAGTGAGATACATCCGATTGTAAAATGGAGATGTAGATATTGAGAGTGAAGTAGGTGATTTAATGCCACCCAGATTTTACATTGTTGTCTTTGTTGTGTCTGCTCTTCCAGAGTCTTTGTGAAGCATCATTCCCCGCAGTTGCTGCCTGTCCCTGGACACCTTGTTTGTAAGCGCTATGAGATTTTCTCGCCGCGAGTGACACAGAATGATGTTTGGGAGACGGAGAGGAGAAAGAATGAAGACAAAGGAAGTGAGAGATAAAAATGCAGAGCTGTAAATGTCATGTACAGACACAGACACCAGTCTCACAGTGTTAATTTTCACCCCCTCCCCCCCACCACCCCCTCTTCAAAAGAGTAAACAGTATGTTATATGTCCGCTTCTTTTTTCTGTCACATGGTGTACAAAGATTCACACAGTGGAGATGAAGACGAAGAAAAATCACAACAAAATGACTAATATGAAAAAGGACTTGCATAATTTGTAAATATATTTTTTTATGTTTTTCTCTTCCCTTTGCTTTGCTATGCAAGCCAAACCCAATGTTGTCTCTTTTGTGATTTATTACTGTGAATGATTTTTCATTAATGCTCAAACTGTTAGCTTATTTTGATGAAGCTACTGTATCGTTGTACTTTGCACAGAGCGTTTTTGGTGAACATAAGCACAAACCCATTGTCAGCTAAGCTGAGGAGGAGAATCATAATGGCAAAGAGGGAAGTCTATGTTAAACAATACCTAAACAGAAGATATATACTTGGCTGTGCTATAATTGTTTGGAGAAGCACTCATATAGGGAGAGTTGCAAGGATAAAACACAGGTAAATACTTGGAAATAATATGCCAATATAACAAACTGTGTTTCACACTAGTTGCTGGGAATTCTATTATGCATTATACTAAATATTTATCAGCAAATGGTTACCAGAACATTGTTTTATGGTAACAAAGCAACACATCAGTTGTGATATCCAAAGCAAAGACATAGGAAAATAGGTATGTATTGCTTCCCTGCCATTCACAAAAAGAGTATGTTAATAAAAATCTATATATATAATTTGTTTTGGTAATTCTTTTCTAATTACATACAGTGACATAGCGCCAGTGCAATATTGAAAGGACAATATGACGATAAAGGGAAATGTCTAGGCCAAAATGTCTGGATGTCACCTGAAGACAAATGAGATGCTGAGTTTAACAATAAGTTTACATGATGTTAAACATCAAATAAACTATACTAGATTTGTTCTTGTGTATTACACTATTGAATGGTTATTGTTTTACACTTTCACCTTATAAAGATGTGTAGACTTCTGACCAACCATATTTGAAGATCTTTTGAAAACCTTTTCCAGTTTTAAAAAAATGCAGCCAATTAGCATTTTCTGCCAATGAGATTCACGATGCCATGTCTTTCCACTTTGGATGGTTTTGTTCTGATTATTGCTCTGGTAATGGCTTTCCCTTTGAAGAATCTTTACCTGCCAGATTGGTTTGCCCTCAGGAATACGCAGCCACATACAGTTGGGCCGTTTTTCAATCCTTTGATGCAAAATAAAATGTGTATGTGAAAACCAACCAGATTTCTCCTCACAATGCCTACAAGTCTGACACACTGCATTTACCCACCAAAGTCCATTTTGGAATTTTGAAGTTCCTTTTTATACACTTGTCAAGCTACTTTAGAGCATCTTGTGTGTGTGTGTGTATATATATATATATATATATATATATATATATATATATATATATATATATATATATATATACATATGAGATGAGATATATATATATATATATATCATCATATTCTGTAGCAAATTAAAATGTTGGTTTCATTTCCCTTTCCCTTTTAATATACAAGATCCTCATAAGAAACATGAACATAGCTTAAAGAAATAAAACATAATTTTTTTATTGCATAGTTAGGTAAAATAAACACATTTTCATCTTCTCCTAAACAGTTATCTTCCTTTTATTCAATTCCGCCAGGGATTCTATAAATCCCATGTAGTATTAACACTAGATAAATGTGGTTTTAAGACAACATGAGCACTCTTTTAAACGGCTCACACTGTTAACTGTTGGATCCTTTTTCTGGGTTGTTTTGACTATATTGATCTTATGCGATACTATTTCTCAAACACATCTTATGGCAACAGTCAGATAAAAGATCTACACACTACTGATAGCTCCCAGCAAGTTTGATTTAACAGAGCAACATTTCGATCTAACAGAGATCTTTGTCAGATGTCAAATAACCATCACAAAGCAGAACAAGATAAAGATACAGATACAGAATGCCTCTGCTTTCAGGAGGTGCTCTGGATGACTTACGTGATTCATGCTTTATATTTCTCTGACATTTTCATGTATATTATTTAGTATGTTCTTGTATAATATTTTTTTAATGTTTCTTTTTCTATTTTTGCTCTCTTCACAGGCCACACATGCATGCTTTTCAGACAGTGCTATTCAGCTCGGCTCTGATTGGTCCAGTCTGAGAGTGGATCAACTCTTAATCATGTACATGAACGTGTTTGTGTCTATATGTTGCTTGTTCTGCTTTGTGATAGTTATTTGACAATGCCTGACTTAAAGATCTCTGTTAGATCAAAAAGTTGCTCTGCTGAATTAAATTTGTCTTTTGCCTTCAGTTTGTTTTTTAATACAGCAGCTGTAGATACTTTTTTTTGGGTGTGTTGTACACTACACTCTGTTTGTCAAAGACAGCTAATGAAATATTTGAAATTCAAATTACAATTCATAAGGTTGACCAATGTCCCCGCACAGCCAAGCACTCCTGATCATATGGGGATGGTGGCATCCGAGAATTGACGGACACACTGCTTAAATATATGGCCATATGTTAAAAAACAAATTCATTTCAAATATATTGTGTCATTGGCTATTGTTTGACCAATTACAGAGGATCCAGGAGAGACTGAAAGCCATTCAGTTATCTCTGAATGACAGCTCCCCGGGCATAGATCTGGACAGCAGTGGGGAGGATAGCTTCAGGCCATGGTGCAAAAGGTGCTATGTGCAGTGGGGGACAGCCTGTCAATATTTGTATCTTGAGACAGATAGACAGGGATTAGGATTGTCTGCAGATATTGTGCAGACAGGGCACTGTGTGCAATCCACCATTTATGCTTTAAATTCAACTGCTTGGGTTTCCAGAAGCGCTATGGAGACATGGAGGAATTGGTATTGTGTAGTCAATTCTGGACTCACTTTGACACAATTTGGCTACCCTATTAAGGGAACCAGACCCCCTCCCTCCGCACAATCTCCCCACCAAGTGCTGCACAGGCTGCTCCTAATTTACTCAGCTTGCAGTACATGTGAATGTAACGGAAGAACAGAAATACATAGCCGAGCCCACAGGGACCAATTACAAGGCTCCACCTGCATTCACACAGTTACAGCTCCATCTTACAAAGCTGTAGTTTACAGTGGTTTTAGAATGGTGTGGTCACTTTATGGGTGCTGTTGTTTTGGTTGAATGAAAAGGCAGTTTACTGTAACTGTTATTTACTGCTGTGATATTTTTTTCAGCACTCAGGGGAACAATTTGGCCTCAAACTGCTTCACTTCTTTGGACATTGCTACAAAGAAATATTTGTGATGGGGGATTCTTTTTTCTATGGAAAGCACAACTATAGTAGTAATAATGACAATAAAGCATGGATGACCATATTTTCGATAAAGCAATTCACAGGGCACATTACCAGCATTCAATTTAGTATTTGAATGACGAACAATGTGAGAAAGCTTAAACACGTGAACAAATGGCTATATTTCATTTGTTTTCCTTATTTGTTAGTAATCAACTGGCTAAAATAAATTTAAAAAAAGATTAAGATAGTTCTTGGTGGTTTTGACATTGACTAAATCACATACTGTAATACAAAGAAAATAAAGGTACATTTGCCACCCTAAAATAGCCAGATGAAGATATTAAAATTAAAGAAATCTAAACAAAATTAGTCAGTGTGTTCCGTGCAAGAGTCTGATTGTGGATGCAAAAAAAACATAATCCTCAGGGTAAACCACCCTCTTATCTAGGTGAACATAAATTAATAATAATGACAGGCTGCAGTTTACATGGACAAAAATCAACTACACACAATTCAGACAGTAGACATACATATTTGTTCAAGATGTAACAACGTGCAAAAATGATTAGTATATTTACATAGAGGATATTAGTATCCAAAGTACCACCATAGGAAATGTCAGGATCATATATTTTCAAAGGAAATGTAGACAGTGTGATTACGGAGCATGTAAAGCAACATTATGAATTGCAGAGTGGGTTTTTTCACATTATGCGGCTCAGGCAAGAGTCCTAACTGCATTCATTATACTGTATTTTATTGAGCCTTTTAATGCTGTACAAAACAGCCAGACTTTACATTCAGTATACAGTAGGCTTGATAAAATGCTGTAACATCTTAATCTGCAAATATTCATTATTGCTACTAAGGGAAGAAGAAAGGGAACCATTCACTCTCCTTTGTTAGATCTTAATACTGCATAAGGTGCATCATTTCATGAAATGTTCCCAACATGTGGTGGACAACCTTTTCAGTATGAGTATATGTAATATTGCCCTGAAAGGCTGTTTTCTGACTCATGACATTTGGCTAATTGCAACATTCAAACTGTGGTGGTTTCCATGCACCCCACCTGGGACTGCAGGTCCTGCTCTGTGGCTCAGCTACCCTGAGGGTACGCCAAAGGCCAGTGGTCTCCTGGCCTTTGTCTCCCTCAGTGACCAATTTATTTTCATCTTGTTCACCCTGTTGGTTCATCTACTTCTTTTATGTTGCCACTTCACATTGTGCCACTGACATGAAGCAGCAAGGCCTCTACTGGAGGTCTCTGATAGAGGGCAGTTTAGTTAAATACAGAAAGGACATTTGCATGCAGATATTAGTATATAGTATCTTTGTCTAGAACTGCTCTCGCTGACTCACAAATCCAGATAGAGTCTCCAGGTCTCAGCTGATACTCACTCTACTGTTTAATCCTGAAACCAAGACCCAACTGTAGTTGCTGGAAGCTCCCCTGGAGAGTGTAACACTTGTAGTTTTTGATTTTGGGTTTGAAATTAGGGTGATTTTTCACAAGGTCATCAACCATCAATCATTTTTCAAAACATACTTCAAAACATATTATTTTTACATGTCGTAAAACATGTCTGGCAGGGAAATTTAAACACCGTAAAAACTATTCAACAGACCAACCACACATTGATGGCGTTGTGGATTTTATCGGTTATGTTTAACTGAGGCAGTATCCCAACTACAGTAGTGAAATTGTCACCATCCTGTCACCCTCACAATGTATGGGTGCAAAGTACTTTTTTGCACTACTTTTCTTCTTTCAGTTTTTGGCATACTCTCGAGGGATTTTGTTCAACTTACTATCTATTTAGTTACAGCCATCTATCTTTTAATAAATAATTTATATAATATTTGTCTCTAAAAGTTGCCCCCTCCCCCTTGCTGCCAGATAAAGCCATGCCATCATCCTCTCTGACTTGAGTGCAGCTTTTGACAACTTAGCATTCCCTTCTCATCTGACACAGTAAGTCCTCTCTTGGCATCGTAGGACACATCCTCCCTACGGTTCAACCCTTATAGTGACAGACAGTGATATATCTCCATAAACAAATTTGAATTTACCACTGCTGGCTCCAGCTCCGCCTCACCATCAGATTCATTATCTCTGACACCTCCTAATTCCTCACCAACTGTCTGCTTTAAGAGAAAGTAATCTTCCTCAAACACAGCTTCAATAAATTTCAGAAAGATCATAAATTTGCACTTCCTTACTCCTGCCCCCCTCCCTCCACTCATAACTTCTCACCTCACTCAACACCAGTGTCACCTCACCCCTCCCTACCTCCAAGTATGTCAATGACACAGGAAGCGCTGAGAAATGCTGCTTATCTCTGACACCACCTGTGTGTTTCACTGCTGTGAAGCAAATCAATGTCTTCATCACCTCCAGACTTCTTTTCTGCAACGGTGCCTTCTGCACATCCTAAATTAATGTTATTATGTTTAAAATCCTGTTGCCAGAATTACCTGTTTACCTGTTCAGGAGGCCAAAAGCGTGCCCATTCTCCAAAACTTCAATGACTTCCAGAATAATATTTTGGATTGAGTGTGTGATAATGGGAGGAAATTGAACACCTAGATGACATATGGTGCGGTTTAGATGGTAGGTCAGAGGAGACATTTTCATCCAGCAGCACAGCACTCAGCCACACTGTCTCTATAGATCCGTCCCCTTATACAGCGTTGTTCTGGGTTGACAGCCATCAGTTTCACTTTTTCTGTCAGCCTCTCCAGCAATTCTGCCACATTTGCCCTAGCTGTCATGGCCCGGGTCTTTGTCAACAGATTGCAGAGAATCTGCTGGATAAACATGGCAAAATTGAAAATGAAACTTGGCAGCACACACAAGCATGCACAAGCACAAGCACACACACACACACACACACACACATACACACACACGCACACACACACACACACACACACACACATTCATACACAGTATCTTAGAAACCAAGGCAAACGTTTGTGAATAACCTACTGTAGACAGTTGTCCTTGAAAAAGAAGAAAAAGAAGAAAGAGGGGATGAAGGCAGCCTTTCATGGGGTTGAGAAGTAGTTTTCCAGAGAAGAAAACAGCATTACTCACACATATTAATCTTATTTAGAATTCTATTTGGTTGGAATCAAGTCATTGGAATAATTCATGAAGAGGCTTGATTGCATGAATGACTTAGTAAACATAATGTAAAAAACATTGAATGTTGCATATTCAAGTTTCCATTAAAGCAATGCCCATGCACACTCCAGTTATTTAAACATTTTTATGAAATCATGACCTCAGAGGCAATAATGAAGACAATGACGTTTTTAGTTAAGAGTATTGACTTTTTTTATTCAGCATCACGGATCAGCGATGTTGATTGGAGTGGACATTACCTTCCACAGCACGCGTTAAAATTATTCGCCCACCATTTAGTCATATCACATCACTCAAGCTTGAGGTGATAATTGGACACAAAAGGTAGATCACACTGTGTCACAGCTGCTGACAGCTGTGCAACTAAAGGAGGTCAGCCTTTTTAAACAAGGACACATATAAGATGGTTTTTGAAGGTACTTGAAGTCACCTTTATGTCGCTCACCCAATCCTGTAAATGGGCAAACATTATAAATGCATCCATTATATTATGTATAATGAAAGGTAATAAAATGTCAGCAATCGCATGTAAGAATGACATCTTCTCTTCATAGAAAACATGTTGCATATCAATATGTTGTTGAGTGTTTAATGCTTATTAGCTCATTGTATGTTGAGTGTAATCAATATTAGAATTGATACATTATCCTACTTTGGCTTATAAAGTTTTTGAACATTACCCTAGTTAATACAATGTTTATAAAAGATTTTTTTAGTTAATGTTTCTTAAGTTATACATTAACTAGCTCTACAGTGTTTTCTTATTGTAGATCATCATAATAACAACCAGCAATTTGGGTTATTTCTTGTACATTTAATTACTTTATCTACTGTCACAAAGTGAGTGAGAACAGTAGCCAGACTGAAGAAAACCAACTGTAGCTACTAGGCGTGACCCTGAATAGTTTAATATTCAGTGCTTCGATTGAAGGACCCTGATTCGACAGCCAATCTCACAGTCAAATCTTCACAGAGGTGTTATGAAATGAGGATCATGCCATTTTGGCTATATGGGGGTGCTCAATGTCTGATTTTACATAGAACTACTTGTTTTCTCCCAATACGTTAATATACAGCCTATTATGATATAAAAATCAACATATGAAGCTGTAAATAAAAAATTTAAAAGAAAGAAACTTTCAAATGAATCTTTTTGAAGTTCGTGAATAAATCCAACCCCTCCATGACAGATTTAAGATTCACTTTCCATTATCCGTGACCAATGGGTGAAAGTGTGAGTGGCAAAAGTGATAAAATAGTCATAGTATAGTATGTCGAAAAAAGTGATAAAAATGCATTGTTTGCATTAGGCACATAGTGTAGTATGTCAAAAAAAGTTATAAAAAAGACATAGTATAGTATGTCAAAAATAGTCATAGTATATCATGTCAAAACAAGTGATAAAAAAGTCATAGTATAGCATGTTGAAAAAAGTGATAAAAAAGTCAGAGTGGTGATTGAACCAGGAGTCAAAGCCATCAGTGCCTAAAAAAGTCATAGTATAGTATGTCACAAATAGTTATAGTATAGTATGTCAAAAAAAGTCAACTATAACATGTCGATAAAAGTGCTAAAAAATCAGAGTATAGTATGTTGAAAAAAAGTGATAAAAAGTCATAGTATAGTATGTCAAAAAAGTCATAGTGTAGTATGTCTAAAAGAGTCATATTCTAGTGAGTAAAAAAGTCATATTATGGTATGTCCAAAAAAGCGGAAAAAGTCATACTATAGTATGTCGAAAAAAGCGGAAAAAGTCATACTATAGTATGTCGAAAAAAGTGATAAAAAGTCATAGTATAGTATGTCGAAAAACTCATAGTGTAGTATGTTGAAAAAAAGTGATAAAAAGTCATAGTATTGTATGTCGAAAAAAGTCATGAAAAAGTCAGAGTATAGTATGTCAAAAATAGTCATAGTATAGTATGTCCAAAAAAGTTATAAATAGTCATAGTATAGTATGTCCAAAAAAGTTATAAATAATCATAGTATAGTATGTCGAAAAAAAGTGATAAAAAGTCATAGTATAGTATGTCAAAAAAGTCATAGTGTAGTATGTCGAAAAAAGTCATAGTGTAGTATGTCAAAAAAAAGTGATAAAAAGTCATAGTATAGTATGTTAAAAAATCATAGTATAGTATGTCGAAAAAAGTAATAAAAATGTGGTGATTGAACCAGGAGTCAAAGCCATCAGTGCCTAAAAAATTCATAGTATTGTATGTCACAAATAGTTATAGTATAGTATGTCGATAAAAGTCAACTATAACATGTCGATAAAAGTGATAAAAAATCAGAGTATAGTATGTTGAAAAAAAGTGGTAAAATCATAGTATAGCATGTCTAGATATTTATGAAAAAGTCATAGTATAGTATGTCTGAAAGTGTCATATTCTAGTAAGTAAAAAAAGTAATTGTATGGTATGTTGAAAAAAGCGGAAAAAGTCATACTATAGTATTTCGAGAAAAGTTATAAAAAAGTCATAGTATAGTATGTCGAAAAAAGTGATAAAAAAGTCAGAGTGGTGATTGAACCAGGAGTTAAAGCCATCAGTGCCTAAAAAAGTCATAGTATAGTGTGTCACAAATAGTAATAGTATAGTATGTTACAAAAAGTTATAGTATAGTATGTTACAAATAGTTATAGTATAGTATGTCAAAAAACGTCATCTATACCATGCCAATAAAAGTGATAAAAAGTCATAGTATAGTATGTCAAAAAATCATAGTAGTTTGTCGAAAAAAAGTGATAAAAAGTAGTAGCATAGTATGTCAGAAAATCATAGTATAGTATGTCAAAAAATCATAGTAGTTTGTCGAAAGAAGTGATAAAAAGTAATAGCATAGTATGTCAGAAAATCATAATATAGTATGTCGGAAAAAGTGATTAAAAAGTCATAGTATAGTATGTTAAAAAATCATAGTATAGTATGTTGAAAAAAGTGATAAAAAAGTAATAGTATAATAAGTCAAAAAAGTCAATATAGTATGTTGCAAAAGCGATAAATAAGTCATAGTATAGTATGTCGAAAAAAGTGATATAAAGTCATATTATAGTATGTGGAAAAAGTCATTGTTTGTCGAAAGAAGTGATAAAAGTCATAGTATAGTATGTCGAAAAAAGTCGTAGAGTAGTATGTCGAAATAAAGTGATAAAAAGTCATAGTATAGTATGTTGAAAAAGTCATAGTATAGTATGTCGAAAAAAGTGGAAAAAAATCATAGTATAGCATGTTGAAAAAAGTCATAAAAAGTAATAGTACAGTATGTCGAAAAAGTGCATTGATCTATTCAAAACAGCTGTGTGGGAAAGAGACTTTATTTTAAAGCTGGTCTTGAAACTAATTGCTATCTATAAGATTTGAACAGTCAAACTTCTGTCTTCCAAGCATTTGAATATCACCCTAAGCTATCTAACCCAACAGGGAAGTTTATGTATTCGTCATATACGTCTTTTCACATAGTATATTTGACCTGAAAACTTACTGAAACTTATAAGATTTGATCACTCAACCTTCAAGTCATAGTATAGCATGGTGAAAAAAAGTCATAGTATAGTATGTCAAAAAAAGTGCTAAAAAAGTGATAGTATAGTATCTCGAAATAAAGTGAGAAAAAGTCATAGTATAGTATGTCAAAAAAAGTGCTAAAAAAGTAATAGTATAGTATGTCGCAAAAAGTGATAAATAAGTCACAGTATAGTATGTTGAAAAAAGTCATAGTATAGTTTGTTGAAAGAAGTGATAAAAAAGTCAGAGTATACTATAGTATGTCGAAAAAAGTGATAAAAAGTCATAGTATAGTATGTCGAATAAGTCAAAGTATAGTTTATGGAAAAAAGTGATAAAAAGTCATATTATAGTATGTGGAAAAAGTCATAGTATAGTATGTCAAAAAAGTGGAAAAAAATCATAGTATAGCATGTTGAAAAAAGTCATAAAAAGTAATAGTACAGTATGTCGAAAAAGTGCATTGATCTATTCAAAACAGCTGTGTGGGAAAGAGACTTTATTTTAAAGCTGGTCTTGAAACTAATTGCTATCTATGAGATTTGAACAGTCAACCTTCCGTCTCCCAAGCATTTGAGTATCACCCTAAGCTATCTAACCTGAAAGGGAAATTTATGTATTCGTCATATACGTCTTTTCACGTAGTATATTTGACCTGAAAACTTACTGAAACTTATAAGATTTGATCACTCAACCTTCAAGTCATAGTATAGCATGGTGAATAAAGTCATAGTATAGTATGTCAAAAAAGGTGCTAAAAAAGTCATAGTATAGTATGTCGAAATAAAGTGAGAAAAAGTCATAGTATAGTATGTCAAAAAAAGTGCAAAAAAAGTCATAGTATAGTATGTTGAAATAAAGTGAGAAAAAGTCCTAGTATAGTATGTCAAAAAAAGTGCAAAAAAAGTCATAGTATAGTATGTCGCAAAAAGTGATAAATAAGTCACAGTATAGTATGTTGAAAAAAGTCATAGTATAGTTTGTCGAAAGAAGTGATAAAAAAGTCCTAGTATATTGTAGTATGTCAAAAAAAGTGATAAAAAGTCATAGTATAGCATTTAGATAAAGTCATAGTATTGTTTGTCGAAAGAAGTGAAAAAAGTCATAGTATAGCATGTTGAAAAAAGTCATAAAAAGTAATAGTATAGTATGTCGAAAAAAGTGATTAAAAAGTCATAGTATAGTATGTCGAATAAGTCAAAGTATAGTTTATGGAAAAAAGTGATAAAAAGTCATATTATAGTATGTGGAAAAAGTCATAGTATTGTATGTCGAAAAAAGTCACAGAGTAGTATGTCGAAAAAAAGTGATAAAAAGTCATAGTATAGTATGTTGAAAAAGTCATAGTATAGTATGTCAAAAAAAGTGGAAAAAAATCATAGGATAGCATGTTGAAAAAAGTCATAAAAAGTAATAGTACAGTATGTCGAAAAAGTGCATTGATCTATTTAAAACAGCTGTGTGGGAAAGAGACTTTATTTTAAAGCTGGTCTTGAAACTAATTGCTATCTATGAGATTTGAACAGTCAACCTTCTGTCTCCCAAGCATTTGAGTATCACCCTAAGCTATCTAACCCAAAAGTGAAGTTTATGTATTTGTCATATACGTATTTTCCCGTAGTATATTTGACCTGAAAACTTACTGAAACTTATAAGATTTGATCACTCAACCTTCAAGTCATAGTATAGCATGGTGAAAAAAGTCATAGTATAGTATGTCAAAAAAAGTGCCAAAAAAGTCATAGTATAGTATGTCGAAATAAAGTGAGAAAAAGTTATAGTATAGTATGTCAAAAAAGTGCTAAAAAAGTCATAGTATAGTATGTCGCAAAAAGTGATAAATAAGTCACAGTATAGTATGTTGAAAAAAGTCATAGTATAGTTTGTCGAAAGAAGTGATAAAAAAGTCATAGTATACTGTAGTATGTCGGAAAAAGTGATAAAAAGTTATAGTATAGCATTTAGATAAAGTCATAGTATTGTTTGTCGAAAGAAGTGAAAAAAGTCATAGTATAGCATGTTGAAAAAAGTCATAAAAAGTAATAGTATAGTATGTCGAAAAAACTGAATTAAAAAGTCATAGTATAGTATGTTGAAAAAGTGCATTCATCTATTCAAAACAACTGTGTGGGAAAGAGACTTTTTTTAAAGCTGGTCTTGTGACACATTGCAATCTATAAGATTTCGACAGTCTACCTTCTGTCTCCCAAGATTGCTCTTATCACCCTAAGCTATCTGACCTGACACAGCAATGCATGTTTTTGTCATAAACATCTTTTTCATGCAGTATATTTGACCCTAAAACTTATAAGATTTGAGGACTCTACCTTTTGTCTTTCAATCATTCTCTTATCACTCTAAGCTATTTGACCGGACCGAAGGCCTTATGATTTTGGCATATTCGTCCCATTCACTTAGTATATATTGGACCTCAAAACATGTATGATTTGAACACTGAACTTTCTGTTTTCCAATCATATGCTTATCACCCTAAGCTATCTAACCTAACGCAAACTTTTTTTTCATAAATAAGTCACAGTGTTGAAAAAAAAGTGATTAAAAAAGTCATAGTATAGCATGTCGAAAAAAGTCATAGCATAGTATGTCAAAAAAAGTGATACAAAAGTCATAGTTTAGTATGTTGAAAAAGTCATAGTATAGTATGTCAAAAATGTCAGAGTATAGTATGTTGAAAAAAGTGATCAAAAGTCTTAGTATAGTATGTCAAATAAGTCAAAGTATAGTTTATGGAAAGAAGTGATAAAAAAGTAATAGTATAGTATGCCAAAAAAATGATAAAAAGTCATAGTATAGTATGTTGAAAAAGTGCATTCATCTATTCAAAACAACTGTGTGGGAAAGAGACTTTTTTTAAAGCTGGTCTTGTGACGTGATAAAAAGTAAAATCATAGTAAATAGAAAATCATAGTATAGTATGTCAAAAAATCATAGTAGTTTGTCGAAAGATATGATAAAAAGTAATAGCATAGTATGTCAGAAAATCATAGTATAGTATGTCGAAAAAAGTGATTAAAAAGTCATAGTATAGTATGTTAAAAAATCATAGTATAGTATGTCGAAAAAAGTGATAAAAAAGTAATAGTATAATATGTCAAAAAAGTCAATATAGTATGTTGCAAAAGTGATAAATAAGTCATAGTATAGTATGTTGCAAAAGCGATAAATAAGTCATAGTATAGTATGTTGAAAAAAGTGATATAAAGTCATATTATAGTATGTGGAAAAAGTCATTGTTTGTCGAAAGAAGTGATAAAAGTCATAGTATAGTATGTCGAAAAAAGTCATAGAGTAGTATGTCGAAATAAAGTGATAAAAAGTCATAGTATAGTATGTTGAAAAAGTCATAGTATAGTATGTCAAAAAAAGTGGAAAAAAATCATAGTATAGCATGTTGAAAAAAGTTATAAAAAGTAATAGTACAGTATGTCGAAAAAGTGCTTTGATCTATTCAAAACAGCTGTGTGGGAAAGAGACTTTATTTTAAAGCTGGTCTTGAAACTAATTGATATCTATAAGATTTGAACAGTCAACCTTCTGTCTCTCAAGCATTTGAGTATCACCCTAAGCTATCTAACCCAACAGGAAAGTTTATGTATTCGTCATATATGTCTTTTCACGTAGTATATTTGACCTGAAAACTTACTGAAACGTATAAGATTTGATCACTCAACCTTCAAGTCATAGTATAGCATGGTGAAAAAAGTCATAGTATAGTATGTCGAAATAAAATGAGAAAAAGTCATAGTATAGTATGTCGAAAAAAGTCATAGTATAGTATGTCGGAAAAAGTCATAAAAAGTCATAGTAAAGCATGTTGAGAAAAGTGATAAAAAAGTAATTGCATAGTATGTCAAAAAAAGTGATAAAAAGTCATAGTATAGCATGTTAAAAAAAGTCATAGTATAGCATGTTAAAAAAAACTAACCTTACTAACCTTTTTTCTTTTTCAATTGACAACACTTGAAATGATAAAGGCACTTGCAGATTACAAAGTAGTACAAAATGTAAACCATACCATGGTTTTTTAATTTTTACATCTGTTCTTAAGATTTCATCAAACCTATTTTTCTTTTTACAAAATAAACCAAAACACTGCCGAGAACGATCTCGGGCAGATAATGAAAATAAACATGGAACAAAATTGAAATTAAAATCGTACCCTCTAAACTAAAAAGAAATCAGGTTTGAATTGAAACTGAACATTATTACTAAGCTTGTTTACAAGATATTTAGTCAATGGGGGATCTACTGAGGAAACCATAAAGTGCATCTTTGGATGGATGAGAAAAACAACACTCAAATGCAACAACACTGGAAATGCTATTGACTCTTTCAGCCCATAAAGAATTCATAAACAGTTACTGATTGGTTTGGGTTACACTCTAACAAATGGCCCCCATATGTCAAATAAGTCAAAGTATAGTTTATGGAAAGAAGTGATAAAAAAGTAATAGTATAGTATGCAGAAAAAGTGATAAAAAGTCATAGTATAGTATGTCTAAAAAAATGATGAAAAAGTAATAATATAGTATGTCGAAAAGTGTATTTATCTATTAAAAAAAATAAATTTGGTAAAGAGCCTTTGTTTTAAAGTTGGTCTTGAAACTAATTGCAATCTGTAAGATTTGAAGTGTCAACCTTCTGTCTCCCAAGCATTTGCTTATCACCCTAAGCTATCTAACCTGACACAGAAGTTTATGTTTTCATCATATATGTCTTTTTCACATAGTATCTTTGACCCAGAAACTTATAAGATTTGATCACACAACCTTCAGTCATAGTATAGCATGGTGAAAAAAGTCATAGTATTGTTTGTCAAAATAAGTGATAAAAAAGTCATAGTATAGTATGTTGAAAAAAAGTGAGAATAAGTCATAGTATAGTATGTTGAAAAAAGTCATAGTATAGTATGTTGAAAAAAGTCATAGTATGGTATGTCGAAAAAGTCATAAAAAGTCATAGTAAAGCATGTTGACAAAAGTGATAAAAAAGACAGTATAGTATGTCAAGAAATTATAAAAAGTCATAGTATAGTATGTCAAAAAAAGTCATAGTATAGTATGTCGAAAAAAGTCATTGTATAGTATGTCGAAAAAGTCATAAAAAGTCATAGTAAAGCATGTTGACAAAAGTGATAAAAAAGTCATAGTATAGTATGTCAAAAAATGATAAAAAGTCATAGTATAGTATGTCGAAAAAAGTCATAGTATAGTATGTCGAAAAAGTCATAAAAAGTCATAGTAAAGCATGTTGACAAAAGTGATAAAAAAATCATAGTATAGTATGTCACAAAATGATAAAAAGTCATAGTATAGCATGTTAAAAAAGTCATAGTATAGTATGTTGAAAAACGTCATAGTATAGTATGTTGAAAAAAAGTTATAGTATAGTATGTTGAAAACGTCATAGAAAAGTCGAGAAAAGTGATAAAAAGTCATAGAATAGTATGTCAAAAGATCATAGTATAGTATGTTGAAAAAGTTGATAAATAAGTCACAGTAGAGCCTGTCGAAAAAAAGTGCTAAAAAACTCATAGTATAGCATGTTAAAAAAAAAGTCAGTGTAGTGTGTCGATAAAAAAGTGCTAAAAAACTCATAGTATAATATGTCGAAAAGTAATAAAAATCATAGTAAAGCATGTTGACAAAAGTTATAAAAAGTCATAGTATAGCATGTTAAAAAAGTCATAGTTGTCATAGTCATAGTCAAGCTGCGCATTGGAGTGTAAATGTGTGTGACTGATTATCTGATGAGCAGGTGGCACCTTGTACAACAGCCTCGGCCACAGTGTATGAATGTGTGTGAATGGTGAATGGTTCCTGTATGATGTTAAAGCGCTTTGAGTAGTTGTTGAGACTAGAAAAGCGCTATATAAGAACAGTCCATTTACATTTACATTTACATAGTATAGTATGTCGATAAAAGTGATAAATAAGTCACAGTAGAGCATGTCGAAAAAAAGAAAAGTTGTTGAAAAGTGCATTTATCTATTCAGAACAACTGTTGGGAAGGAAGACTTCTTTTAAAGCAGGTCTTGAAACTATTTGCAGCCTCTAAAATATGAACTCTCTACCTTTTGTCTCTCAAACAGTCTCTTATCACCCTAAGCTATCTGACCTGATACAGCAGCTCATGTTTTCCTCATATAAGTCTTTTTCACGTAGTATATTTGCCCCAAAAACTTAATGAAACATACAAGATTCAATCACTCAACCTTGAGTCTTCCACTCATTCACTTATCACTTTAAGCTATCTGACCTGACTGAACACATTTTGATTTTGGCATATTCATCCCTCTCACTTAGAATTATATTGGACCTCAAAACTTTCTGAAACGCATAAGGTTTGAACACCAAACCTTCTGTTTTCCAATCATACTCTTATCACCATAAGCTATCTACCCTAATGTAAACTTTTAATAAAATAATAATAATAAAATAAGTCACAGTAAAGTATATTCAAAAAAAGTCATAGTATAGCATGTCAAAAAAATCATAGTATAGTATATCGAAAAAAGGTGATAAAAAGTAATATTATAGCATGTTGAAAAGTCATAGTATAGCATGTTGAAAAAAGTCATAGTATAGTAAGTCATAAAAGTCAAAGTATAGTATGTTGAAAAAAGTGTTAAAAAGTCATAGTATAGTATGTCGAAAAAAGTTATAAAAAAGTCAGTGGTGATTGAACCAGGAGTCAAATCCATCAGTGCCTAAATATGGCACCACTTGCGGTGCCATTTGCAGCAGTGCAAACCACTGAGTCACAGTGGTCTTATTAAAAATCACAGTACAGTATGTCTAAAATAGTCACATTACAGTATTTCTAAAATAGTCACAGTATAGTATATTGAAAAAAGTCATAGTATAGTATGTCAAAAAAATCATAGTATAGTATGTCGAAAAAAGGTGATAAAAAGTAATATTATAGCATGTTGAAAAGTCATAGTATAGCATGTTGAAAAAAGTCATAGTATAGTAAGTCATAAAAGTCAAAGTATAGTATGTCGAAAAAAGTGTTAAAAAGTCATAGTATAGTATGTCGAAAAAAGTTATAAAAAAGTCAGTGGTGATTGAACCAGGAGTCAAATCCATCAGTGCCTAAATATGACACCACTTGCGGTGCCATTTGCAGCAGTGCAAACCACTGAGTCACAGTGGTCTTATTAAAAATCACAGTACAGTATGTCTAAAATAGTCACAGTACAGTATTTCTAAAATAGTCACAGTATAGTATATTGAAAAAAGTCATAGTATAGTATGTCAAAAAAAGTAATAGTAGAGTATGTCGAAAAAAGACGAAAAAGGCAAAGTATAGCATGTCGAAAAAAGTCATTGGATAGTATGTCGAAAATTTATAAAAAAAAGTGATACCATAGTATGTCACAAATAGTTATGGTATAATAAGTCAAAAATATCCATCTATACTATGCCGAAAAAAGTGATAAAAAGTCATAGTATAGCATGTCAAAAAAAGCGATAAAAAAGTCATCGTATCGTATGTCAAAACAGTGATTAGAAAAGTCATAGTATAGTATGTCGAAAAAAGTCATAGGACAGTGTGAAGAAAAAAGTCATAGTATAGTATGTCAAAAAATTTGATTAAAAAAAAGTCCTAATATACTATGTCAAAAAAAGTCATAGTATGGTATGTCGAAAATAGTTGTGTTGTGAAATCCATATTTGATGGATTTGGAAAACAGCCAGGTATCCAGATTGAGTGGAGCATTGAATTGTGAGAATTTAAAGATTCATCACTGAAAAACTGGTCCCTTCAGGACAAGTGACCCTCTGAAATGAGTCATAAATCTGAAGATATTTCATACAGTGGCACAAGTTTAACCTGCAATAATTAATTTGTTTGGCCCCTTTGAAGGCAGCGTAAATGAGCTGTATAACTATGCTATAATATAAGTAGCTGCTAAATGCTCCGCTATTTTCAAATGTCTTCTGCAGATTCAGGTGATAATCCTCTGTGCACCACTTACTGTGTGAGTCAAGGAATAGTCAAACTGACACTCACACATATACTCATGTACTGAAAGACATCTGGGAAAGATGTCCTTCCTTTCAGCAGCACACAGCTGCTCTGTTGATGAAGGTTCATAAGTGAGGTTAATTAGACAGCATGTCTCATCACATCCTCACAGTTTTCTTTTCTCCCGCCTTCCTCGTCCACATCTCTTCACAACCACGGAATTGGGCGGGTTCACCTGTGGGAGGAACTGAAGGACATTCAGTTAAAACCTGGTGACAGCCAGCCTGACAAGCCAGACCCACATCAAGATGTTGGGTCTGGGAACTCACCATTGGCAGGGCTCAATCCCAGGGGCGGAGAATAATCGGTTGTCTTTCAAATTGCCTCTGCACACAATGGGATAGGGCGTTCGGAAGCTCGCAGCTCTTATCTGATCACTGACTTCTGTCTCAGGCTTTAAAAACTACAGTGGGGGGGGCGGCAGACTGGGCGCTGTGTTGGGAGCAGATCGACGTTCTGCACATGGTGAGATTAATTCTACCTCTGATCACAAGTGGTGAAATGATTTGATTGTGGTGGTAAAAACTACCCACTGAAACGCTAATAGTTGTTGTTCTCTCCAGAGTCTCAGTAATTATTCTTGTTAAAAAATAAATAAAAAAAAAGTCAACGGTTTCATACTATACCGTACAGGAGAATGTATTCATACAGAAAAATGATGTGATTGGCCTGACCAGAGTTTGGTTTTTCCAGCAGATTTTTTATTTGCTAATATATATGTCATTGACCGAAAGAACGAGATCCAGGGTACAAGCGGCCGGAATGGGTTTCCTCAGGAGGGTGGCTGGCGTCTCCCTTAGAGATAGGGTGAGAAGCTCAGTCAAGCTCACAATTTGGTAACAGTTGAAGATCTCTGCTGTAGAAGTCTTACTTTAGTTTTGTAAAAGTTACCACTTCAGCATGAGTGAAATGTTGGAAAGGATGAACTATCATTTGCATGTTTGCCATATTTCCTTGGCAATATGTCTGAAGAGCTATTTTTTTTTGCCATTTCTTAGGTTAGTTGAGGTTGAAAATCTGTGTTTTTCGTTTGAAACACAACGTAGAATTAGGTTGAAAGAATGAGCTAAAAGTGTTTGTTGTTGTTGTTGCTTAAGGAACAGCCATATTTATTCAAACAGAGTAGTTAGAGTGACATTTTTGTTTCATATATAACTTTCAGAACAGGGCTGGACAATATCACAACTCTAGAGCACAATGCAAATGTAACTTTATAACTATAAATAAACAATACACATTTTCTTAATACATCCATGCCTGATAATATTCATTTTTATATTATTTTTTGTACTGGCTTTCTGATATTTTTCCAGTTTAAAGTTTGTTTGTTTTTAGTTATTGAAAATTGCTATACAAGTGAATTTAGTTTGGTAAGCAATTGATGATCAGTAATTCAATAAATGAAGCATACTGTACAGCCCTGCTCTAGAGGTTATGACCAAGGACAAGGGAACACAGAACTAAATGAAATGGCCTCAATGGAGAAAACAATAAATGGAACCAGTCCATGACCAAGTTTTTCATTGTCCCAATGGGTGAACAAAGCAGTCAAGATGTTTAAGTAAAAGCTCCTACAGGTGAATCTGCATGCAATTCTCTCAGTACACACAACAGATAGTTCAAATCTGAATTAAAGCAGCTCAAATGTACGCAACTGAATGCACAATCACAATCAACAATCATTTTCTCAGCCTGAAGTGAACTGATGAAATGATTAACACAACTCCAAAGACTGAGTTCCTCCAGACTGAAATTCATATAATAAAGACTTAAAATAAAATTAAGTGATTGTGCTTTTATAACCAAAGTAGGACAAATAATACAAATACAAGATGTACATCACTTATAAAACATTAACACTGTTATATAAAATTTGGGTTTGAAGCACTTCTGTGGCAGTAAACAATTTCAAGAATTTACAAGATGGCTGGTAATTACTGAATATCAATTACAGTAAAATAACAAGACGAATGACAAGCAAAGATCATGTATGGACCGCATCAAGCAGTCGTCATGGACAATATTTGTGTAGACACTCACAACCGCCATCAAATGTGCATTCATCTTACTTTACTGAGCAACCAGCGGTTCAGGCTCCTGGAAGCTGGTCACCCAAAAAGAAAACAATAAACAGTGCATCAAAATTGAAGTCCACAGACTTAAACATGAGGGCACTTTTTTTTTTCTTTTTTCCAACACCTAATGAGAAATTTAAAGTAGAAAACAAGAGCGAATTGTGCAGTATTTGTAGAGTCTTTTTTCCCATATTGTAAAGGTCATAGTCCTTCGTCTGAAGCAACTGTAGGATATCCCTGTTGTGCTCGCATTGCTTCTTAGCTTTTCAGGAACTGTGAAAACAAAATAGTGTCATGTTTACCCCCTTGCACTTACTTAAATTGTTGGTTAACTTGTGTCACAGATAATAAAAGACGTGTATTTGGGCAAATAAACACTAAATAGCTAACACAGAGAATTGTATTTCTGGAGTTTTGCTCCTGATTTTGATTTACCTCTTCCACCTGTCCTGTAGGTGCCAGCTGTCCTCCCTGTTTGGTCCTTGAATCTCCACATGACATAAAGCTGGATGAATTAGTATCATCAGGCTCCCTCTGAGCTTGACCTGATGGGAAAGAGGGACGACTGTACAGAAGGACATCCCCAAATTCTGAAAGAGAGACAAGAAAGAAAACATTGAAGTTGGATAGTAACTCAATCACTTATTAGAAAGTGTGCTGTATAATCCATCCAGTGCCTGCGTGCTGTCGGCTTTTGCTGCTCCCTTTTCCTCCTAGTGGAGTCTTGTGCTTGTCCTGGCTCTCTCTCTGCTCAAATGAAGCCTCCCTGACCCTGTGAGTGCCGGCACTACCTCGTCGACCCCGGGCCTCCCCGGAGCCCATCCGAGGCAGCGTGGCCCCTCTCACTTTGTAGTCGCTGTGGGACATCTGGCTTGGAAAATTCAGAGGCATGCAAGAGTCTGGGGACACAGTAGAGCACAAATATCCAAATGTCACAGTTTCTAGGAGATAAACAGGAGTGAATATCTAATCTCACTCTTGGTTCAGTCTTTACCGTCATTGAAGATATCTTTGGGTTGGCAGCCCTGTTGACCGGACTGGTTCTGTTTATGCCTTCTGGGTCTTTTATGTGTTATTGCAGGACTCATGTTGCTGTCTGTGGACATGGGGCTGCTGGGCCGCTGGTGCCGCCGGCCTGCAATCATCACACAGATTTAGCATAAAAAGTTAATGTTTAGATCACATAATGGTACATGTAACATCATTGCTGTGAGCAATGTACATGAACACACCATTTTCTGTCAAAGTTGGAACAGTTGACTGTGTACTGACTTGTCCGTGCTTTTGTTTCTGGTTTGAAGTGGACTGGACTTAGAATGAAAAACGTAATGTCATGTACTGAGCACCAATCAGGATTTAGCAATAGTCACGAAATGTGATGACTGTTGAGTGATTTGCTACCATGTCCCTGTCAATCAAATCTGATAAAACCACACCCAAACAGTCCTGATGATGCAGATTAGCTGAGTTTTAAGCCCTTGATAAATAATTCCTAAGGATTTATTTTTGTCTTCACACTAACCAACTAAACTAACTATCCATATTGGATTGCTGCTATTTAATCATAAACGTTTAAGGGACATTTACATTCATAGTGCTGGGGATCATTGATACCAGTACCAATACCAGTATACTTAAAGTGATACCGATACTGATAGAGTACTTCTTTTAATACCTTTTTTTCTACTTCATTCGATACCAATCATGTGAACGTAAGCATCTCTGCACTTTGAACTGCGTCATATCAATCAACCAAATACACCATGCTCGTCTTCACCACGCCACTAGTCTATATTGACAACGTTTCATTTATGGGATTGTTCCGGTGCCGCCAGAGGTTCTGCCGGATGTCCCTCATTTTTGGCTGGATTTCCCTCCTCTTCCACTTTCTTTGTGTTGGTTTTCTAAAAAATCTGAACCTCAGATCCCTGCAGGGTAAATCCAGACAGCTAACTAGACTATCTGTCCAATCTGAGTTTTCTGTTGCACGACTAAAAACACTATTGAACATACACGTTTCACCAAAACAAGGTCCTTTAAAGAAATGCCAATAAACCAGAGCACGTTTTTCTCCTATACCGAAATGTTGTGTGGACTAGCCAGACCCTCCTCCGCAGTGCTGTGGAGGAAGGGCTGGCAATGCAAGACTACAACGCCACAGACTGTATGGGTTGAAAAGCTGCACTTCTCATGCATGCTTGTTTCTGTTCTGTTCATTGAACATTTCATGAAGTAATTTATATTATGTGAAACCTGCTGTCATAGTAAACTGGCTGATACTGACAAGAATCTAAATTGTGTAATTAGTTTGGTTAAAAGTGTTGGTTGTGACAATTTGTTCATGTTTTGACAGAAGGTGTTTACAGCATACCTCCAATTATGCTTGTGTGAGTGTGATAACTATCATATTATTATTATTTTTTTCATTCAATTTATCCTGGTGGGCTATCTGAATGTTGCTTATTTAGTCGTGGACATTTAAGGAACATTATGTTTAGTAGGGCTGATTATCATTGAAACGATTATGATTATGGCCAGTACCAATACCAAAACACATACCCTTAAAGTGACACCAATACCAATAAAGTACTTCATTTGATAATTATCTTTTTCTTCTTGTTACCAATCATGTGGTAATGCTACCATCAACGTGCTAACATGGTCACAGTGGCAATGAAATCTTTACCTGATGATGGCGCTAGTGGAAAGTCAGGGAATTACCAAAGTTAATACAATTATTTCTTTGGAAACGTAAATGTGTAATGTGTCTACTACGTTTGAACACAAAATAAAACCTTTCCTCCACAGAAGCTTTCTCACCTGACTCCTCTGGGTATCTACACATGCGAAGGCCTACAATATCCCGCGAAGAGGCCACTGCCTGGTTGAAATCGCCGTCTGTAAAGAAGGATCCTTCCGAGGTGCTGACAACACTGGACCTGCCAGATGAGATGTTGTCCTCAGATGCTGAGCCCCAGCTGTTGACCATGGACCCTGTGACTGATCTGTCCAGATCCCCAGTGCTGGAGGCTGGGGTCTGCACCAGCCCATGGAGAAGCAGATTGTGTGGAGAGGGGTGGTGCAGCTGGTGTTTGTGCTTCTGCCGTTTGTGGTGTTGGCTGTAGTAACTGTCAGCGAGCTCTGCGTCTGTCTCCTCTTCTGCCTCCTCCTCCTCTTCCTCCTCATCCTCCTCCTGTACATCGGTGTCCACGCAGAAGGGTATGGAGCTGTAGGTGTGTGTTGGGGAAAGAGGGCGAGGGTGGCCGCTGATGTGTTGGCTGGAAAGTGAATTAAAAAAAATCTGTGCAGTCTTGTCACAAAAAGGAAAATGTGTAGCATCAGTTAGAAATGCTTGAAAGCAGTGTCAGGAAGGTTTTATCTGGTTACCTGAGGTGCTCGGTTCCATCATGCAGGCCATTGCTCAGGTCTCCCTGTGGTGTTGCGTTAGGTGGGTGACTATAAGACACTTCAGGAGGGGATGAGGCAGCCCCTCTAAGTGGTGGAGTAGGGCAGCCTTCCATTCTCTCCTCTGGATCAAAACTGATAAGAAAAGGACATGAGGTAATGGCTAAAGGAATGAGGGGTGTTGGCAGTCCTAAAACATTAGTCACAGACCATTAGACATCAGTGCAAATCCCTAGGTCCGCCATAAGAACACAAATTTCCATCATAGCAAAACATCCAAAGATGAACAATAAGCTTTCTGCACCATCTGGTTTTATTGCTGAAATGCTGGTCGTCTCTTGAATGCATTCTTGTTTCCCTTCTGTTCATTGAACATTTTATGAAGTAATTTCAATTATATAAAACCTGCTGTCAAAAGCAAACTGTCTGACAGTGACACAAATCTAAATTGTGTAATTAGTTTGGTTAAAAGTGTTGGTTGTGACAATAAGGCCATGTTTTAACAGAAGGTGTTCACAGCATACCTCCAATTATGCTTGTGTGAGTCTGATAAGTTTATCCTGTTTTTGTTTTATCCTGGAGGGCTACAGTTTGCTAAGGAGCAGCTATAATTTAACATGAAACAGTCAACCTAATCATTTTTTTTTTCTAATTCAAATGTGTTCCTAATTATATTCACTGCATAGTCACTTGAGAACAAATAAATGAATAGATTTGGTGCAGACTGGTGCATATTTTAGGGCACTTTGAAGTGCACTACTGCAGCTATTTCTTTTTGAGACCCCACCTCAACACAACCAACTGAGGAGCTAAGCATGTCTGTGTATTAGTGTGTGCTGTATAGAAGTAAATGTATCTGTGTGTCTTTTTTTCCCCGTACCTCCTTTCCATGGGTAGGCTATACTCATCACAGTCCCATGCATTGGCATGAGGAGGAGACAGGGCTTCTCCCCAGCTTACTGCATTATGTTTTTGAATCTTTGGGGCCCGTGTTCCTTTCTTTTGATGTTGGCTCCCTGAGAAATGAGAAGAAAACATCAAGGTAAACACAGACGTATGGCTTGCCTCATTCAAATTCAGCACTGTACCGAGTAGCCATTGGCCTTACCTGAGGTGCTGTTGCTGCCTCTGTCTGAGCTGTGGTGTGAGCCTCCTGTGCTGTGATCACGGGTCTGGCTGTAGGGGATAGTTTTAGGATGGATCATTCCTTCACTTCCTTGCAGATGATCTGAAGACAAAGAAGCAAGACCATTTGCAACAGCTTTATTTTTTTCATATAAATGGTGTAAAGCAAATCAAATGTAACCCTACTTTACCTTTATTTAGCATGTTTTGCTCAATTATGTTATATTGCATCTGTGCTGCCATCTCCTTTGGTATTGGAGGCAGGTTGGGGGGCTGTTTCCAGCAGGGCATGTCTAGAGGCTCTGCCATAGCGACACCACTGGCTGCCTTATTTTTAATGCTGGCTTGAATGAGCTGTGTGGTGGCGTATGGGATGGGTTCATATGTGGCTGCTGAATCTCCTCCTGGACTCGCGTAGCACAAGTTGGAGTTGTTGAACGTTTTAATCTCATTGAGCTTGTTGGAGAGGTTCACATCGCTGTAAATGGCCGTCTCAGAACCAAGCTGTCCCCCCTGTTTGTTTTCTGTATGGTTTCCATAGTTAGCTATGCAGTCAGCTGAGGAGAACATAAAACAAAGCAGCACTTGAACACAGCTAAAGCACGAGTCACAAAGCTTCAGCATCGCTGGAAGCTGTTTGATTTTTATAAGACACACAATACAGTATATATCTCAGACACTCTGACAGTACCTGAACTTTGACATGGGCTCAGTCTTGCACTAACCTGGTCGGCTGTATGTTGTCATGTTGCTGTCACTGGTGCCATTGCCATTATTGCAGCAGTTGATGCTACAGTCCTTGTGATTGGCACATGCATTTGGCCAATTGTCTGGCAGCCACAGCTGGTTTAGAGGTTCACCCATGCTGAGAAGGCCAGGTCTGCAACAAAGAGGACCACAGTGCTGTCAATCAAAACCCATTGTTCTCATGTATGCTGATGAATTCTGAGCATGGGGTGGATGCATGAGGTTTTATCATTTGGAGCAGGAAGACACCTCCCCCTAGTGTTTTCACAATGTAAGTGCATTTCTCCTGTTGTTATATAACACAAAGGGACAAAAATATCACTCACCTGACAGCACTGCACACAGATTCTCCTCTTTGATATGCCACTGGAAAGAGAAACAGAAAAACATTAAACTTTGATGAGCTGTCAAAAAGAGAAAGTGCCAAAGGCAGAGAAAGTGAAGCCATGCAAGGCGGATAGAGCTTATAAGCAAAAATCTAAAATGAAAAGACTACACTCATTTTAATACACAAGTCTGACTCTATGGTTTGATGTGCATGAAACACAACACAAATAATTGCCTGTGCCTTTACCGATCTCATAACTGATTCTGAGACATTTTCTCCTCCACCACCAGTAAAACATCAAACAAATAAAGATACTCTAGTAGAATACATAAGATATCTTATTTAAATCAAATAAACCTAACTTAGTGAGCTTGGTACAATATTATATACATATGCAGCTAAATCCACAAATTGATTCAACACATATATCTTTACATTCTAGTACTGCAATCATGTACTGTATAGGTAGCAACAGTAGGTACTTTAGAGCAAGAACTATTTAATCACTTCATTGTGTTTTTGCTTGTTGTATTCTATGATGAGATTTTTGTAAAATCCTTTCAGAATTGTGCAATTTTTCAGTTGTGCTTCCATACCTTTCTAGTTCTATATGTAAATGACCATGAAAACTGACTTGCAAGAGACGGGAGGCAACTTCATCTTGGGATGTTTGAATAAAATACAATAACTAATAACTGACTTGCTAAATACATAAAATACCACAAACATTAGCAGAACAATCATACTGTACATACCTGTAGGTGTAAAGGTGAATGAGGGGACTGTAGGGACAGACAAAGACAGGGAAGGGGAATAAGATGAGCAAACTGAAATCATTTTTAATGTTAAAACTTGACTATTATAGTAGCTATGTGCTTAGTTACTCCCAGTATGAGGTTTGGACTTGTTTACGCATATTCTATCTGCTGCATGATGGACATCTCTTCATGTGAAAAAGTGATGTGTATAAACATTTAAATAACCACATGCCATCTGCCTTGCTGCTGCCTTTGTCTTGACAAGTGTCCAGGTGAAGGTTAATGGTGGTGACAGGCGGTCCGAGAGAGAGTGGGAAAATAACACTGATATTGCAGCAGACATGGTAATGGCAGTTTGACAGGCCTGTGCCTCTAAGAACTGTGCTGTGTTCAGGGAAAATGACATGCTACAAATGAGCGACTAAAGGTCAGCCTTTAACTGTCTGCATAGTCGCAAATGCAAATTTGCTCCTGGAGTCTCAAAGGAAGATTAGACAAGAGTATCTTTCACCCTTTAATGTGATCTGCTTATCAGCCTCTGAAATTATTTCATAATATCACTGAGATGAAGACAGCTGTTTAATGGTGGCAATGTGCCATGGTTTGATCTTTTCTACAAGCATAACGTCCTTCAAATATACCGACAAAAGTAAACACCTGTTTTGCAGACGCAAACGTGGCCTATATGATTAGCATCTTGATCTTGATTTAGCATCATACATTGCTCTACCTTTCTGAAACATACACACAACAGAGAAACACACACCCTTGCGGATGCCGGTGTATGTGCTGCTGAGGCCACTTCTCTTCTTGCGGTGACGGTAGAGCCACACACTGAAGATCATGAGGACCAACCAGCAGGTGGCGCCAATGCCAGCAATAAATGCCGGTTGCCTCACCACATCTGAGATCTGAGACAAGGTGTCTCTTTCCTCACTGATATCCATCATCTGGCCTGCAGAGTCTAAACAGTAAAAGAAGAAAGAGAGAAGAGAGGCATAATGTGTGAAAAAAAAAACAACTGTGATGATTTGCAGAAAGCATAACTGAAGAATAGAGCGTGTACAAACATGCTGATGAAGCAGCAAAGATACAAGAGCATTGTTAAAAAAAGGTATCTGAAGCTAAGTAACAGCAGGGTAAGCACAATATGGTGCGTTATACATTTTTTGATGAACACTGTATAGTATAAAGAAGGCTAAAAAACTTTTCTTAATTATAGAAGTTTTCAGCCTGGGATGATCTGACTGCTTTTACGCCTAGTTTGATGACACCTCAATAAACAAACACTGTTTTTGGTAGGACTCTCACCTAATTGAAAAAAAGTGGCATCACTCCTGACCCCAGGTCCAGCACCATTGCTGGCAGCAACCTCTACGCTGTAGCGAATTCCCGGTGCCAGATTGGAGATGTGCACAGAGAAGGTGGAGCCATCGACCGACTGGTTTACATGATAGCGACTCTCGTTACCCAGGCACCAGATCTGTCAAGAGAAGGTACATTTTAACTGTAAAACGCATGATTCAGAGTACAGGAGATGGCTTGGGGCCTTCTTTTCTTACCTTGTACTCCTGAATGACTCCATCATCTTCCCGTTGCGGAGGCGGTTTCCAAGCAACGAGGATAGCGGTCCCATTGGTATCACTCTTTGTCACTGTAACGCCCTGAGGTGCTCTGCTAGGGGCTAAGACAATTAAGGATATAGTTAACAATTCAGACATAAACACAGTCTCATTTGATGCTGTATGTATCCCAGGTGTGGTCTGCATTTCTAACAGCTGTGCATGTGAACAAAATATCTGTCAATAACCTGGCTTTTGTATCATCATCCAAATATATAATAGAAGGAAATTAAAGAGTTGCACCAATGTTATTAATTTCCTCTCAGCTATTTATAGATGTATTTAATACTGCAGAACAAAAGTTCTCAGTCACCTTCTTCCAAGGTCCTGACCACCTTCACCTCACTGTCAGCTCCCTGGAACTCATCAAAGAAAGGGCGCACTTTGAACTCGTAGATGGAACCTCTCTTCAGCTGACCGATCACCACCCCGTCCTCCCGTGGGGTGTGTACTTCCAGGACACTCCACTGCCCCTCTGGCTGGCCGTGCTCAGCGGATGCCCTGTAAAGCACCTTGTAACCCTGGATGTATGTGGACTGCTGCTCGACCTAGTGGAGATGCAGAGATAAAACATGCTGCATAAATGGCACAACATGTGACAGTGAGACCCTTTTTGACCATGAGTAAATAAACACCTGGGTTTGAATCAAAGAGATGTGTAATGGTACTGTGTTTTTTTTTTCTTCCTGTGATGCATTTAAAGTCTATTATCACAATTGTCACAATTATATCTGTGTGTGAGTTACAACAACATACATCTAAGTGGTTAACGCCTAATCTTGGAGTGAAAATCCCACAGGAAGGATCTGTTAAAACTCAGTTAATACCCTTTGCCTTTAGGTTGATACAGATTTCCATTTCCTCATATCTGTGAATTCTCACTGTAAACCACAAAATGGCTCTGGTTAAAATCAAGCCAAGAGAGGACGAAGCACTTTCCATTTAAACCACACAATTATGACAAATAATTGCCTTAAAATATTTCTGTGGAGGCATACACATATCTAAACACTTGCCTCCACACAGATAAAACATGCTGGTAAATAAATCCCCAGGTCTTGGGAACAAGGCACAATTTATCACACTAAAGATACATTCTTTACTTCTCTGTGCAGTGGGTTTATTCTCTGCTAATAAATGTTTAGAGAGAAAACAACATGTAATTTCAGCATAAAATAAATATTTCACACGAGGCAGTTTTAGCTGAGCAAAATCCTCTTGAACTGTTCAGATCGCTGTGTTGAAAGTGTATTTGCTCATTCATCATTGACAGCTCACTTCTTTTATTTGTGCTGCTTGGAAGAATAAGAGAAAACATATCAGAGTGTTAGTCTGCTCTATAATAATCCCTGATAAAAACTGTCAGCACAGGCTATGTTTTCATTTTAAATTGTTGATATACAGCATGTATTAGTGGTAAAATTGCACATTTGACCTTTTCCCATATTTAACACTGACATTGTTTAGTTCAGTTTAGTTTAGTTTATTTTGATCACATAGATGCACATCACATACTGTACATAACATAGAAAACATGTAGCAAACAAATGTTGACGTTGTGCAGTACAGTCGTCATGGTACGGCCCCCTTACCATCCACTGCATCCTGACAGCAGAAGATGAAAGAACAGTTGGTGGGTGCAGGTGGATAACCACATCTCCCAGCTCCCTCTGGATGTGTCTGTGATCCACTCCCTGCATGGTGGAAGTGCTGTCTGTTGGTACAAAAGGAAAGAAAGAAGTAAAATAGCAACAATGGTTGCATTGAGCTGAAATTGGAATGAAAAAGAAAAAAAGAAAAGCGCACACTGACCCTGTGTTCTGACAGAGTCAGAGATTGGACTGGGGTCACTGAGGCCATAAGCATTCACCGCTCTGACCATAAAGAGGTAGACAGTTGCTGGCCTCAGGTTCCTCAGTACAAAGGTCTGTGTCTTTATATGCTCTGCTAGGGTCACCCATCTGCTGCCTAACGTATAACTGCAGGAAGAGATGAAGAAATGATAACATACAGAAGCAAGGGAAGTTTCATCAAGCTTGATAGATGGCTGGATACCACATAAGTCTAACCTGAATGCCTCGATCAGGTAAGATGTTGGTGTTGCACCAGCACTGGGGTTTGTTTTCCACGACAGAGTGACAGAGGTATGGCTGATGTCAGTCACCTCAGGTTTAGACGGAGCACTGGGAATCAGGTTAGGGTCTATCGGCTGACTGGACTGAACAACAACTCCAAACTCTGCCACAGAGACACCAAGAAAATCATTACAGTACACTACACAGGGCTCTTCAGCATGTATTACCAACCTTTATAACTATGTCTCAATATGTGTGACCTACCCTCCACCTGTAAGTATGCTGTCCAGGAAGCTTCTCCATTGGGACTAGAAGCTACACAAGTGTAGAAGCCTGTATCTCCCAGCTGAGGAGAAGAAGTTCAGTGGCAGATATTAGTGGGTTGTCTGAGTGCAGTCGCTGTAACTGTAAAATACTAACCCCTGTGTTAGTCCTCCTACCTTAGCATAGCGAATCTCCAGTGATCCTGTGTCTGCTATGGACATGCGGGAGTCCATGGGAGAAACCAGGACACCGTCTTTCTTCCAGTGGACCGTAGGAGATGGAAAGTCAGCTGTTTGGCAACCCAGGACCACTGTGCTGTCCACAGGAATGGTCTGATTGAGTGGGCCCTGCCTAATCACAGGGGGAGGCTGATCTGATCCAGCTAATAAAAAAAAAAGAAGTAGGGAAGTGAAAGACTAATAATGTTAACATTTGCCCGATGGCCTTATTGCATACTGTATACTTCGTCCTTAAAACATGTGTGTGGTTCACACTGAAAACATAAAAAAATAAAGTATATTAAAAAATGCAAACATTTTTGAGTATGATGGACACCATCGTCCTACAATGCAACACACAGTGGAATGAGGGAGCTGCTCACATAAAACAAAACTGAAATCATTATCGCCTGACAGCCAAGACAAAAAAAATGGTATCTATTTGAGAAGTTTTCAAGTTTTTTTTTGTGATGTTAGTTTTCTACAGTATATTTAATGTATACTGCAAACACAAATTATTCATATTAAACATGTGTTTTATGTTTTGCCACTGCAGCTAAAACAGGTTTAAGATGTTTGGTGTCATGTTGAGGCAACTAAAAGCATCAGATTGGAGAAACGTGTCATTTTAAGGACAGTATCGGTAAAGTAAGCTTACGGAAAGATCTCAGGTGACGTGCACATGTGCTCTGCATGCTTTCTTGTACTGGGGTTAATACTGTATTAAACAATAGGAGCGTCTGGTGTGCAAGGGACTAAAGCGGTTAAACTGTCCCCAGTTCGATTCCTGTTGTTGCATGTCATCCCTCTCTATTCCTGCATTAATAACAATAAAAATAATAACAATACAATACTTATATTGTCTGTATCTCTTCTATCACTGTCAAATAAAGGCAAAAAGCCCCAAAAAACAATACACTGTCAACAGTATATTATGAAATTGGGAACTGATGTTGACAAAAGATCAAAGTCATGAAGAGAGAGACAGAAATAAAAGTAAGAAAGATGAAAGTAGAGAAAATGAAAAATGAAATGCTGCCAAGAAACTAAAGACGGATAAGATGTGAGAGATATTAAGAGGAAAATTGGTAAAGAGAGAACAATAGGTTGAGGTAGCTGTGCAGGCATTGGAACAAAAAATAAATCAACTTTTCCCCTCCAGCGGAGAGCAACTAATCGTTATTTCGGCATTAGGTACTGCTGGAGACGGCTCCAATCACAACGGGAAAGCCAAACTAATAACAATTCCACTTAGATAACAGAGCTCTCGCTTCTCTCTCGCTCTTACATTAAAAAAAAAAAAAAAAAAACTGTGGATGAGGGCAGGGGCTTTAGATAAATAAATAAATAAAAATACCAAAAAAAGGTGATGGAAACACACCGTGAAAACTGCCGGAGGTAATGCGGACCAGTTATTTCCATACAAATGCACCACTCCAAATGGGGATGAGAGGAGAGTGGTGGGATGGAGAGAATTTTGGGTAGGGGACAGTAGAGAGGAATAGGTACAGGCGAGTGCAGTGCTATAGACCACTGAAAAAATTACATAAAACATGACCCCATCTTTTTTTTCCATTTCCATTACCTGTAACAGAGAGTGGATGCCTCTCATTTTCCTGCATCATGCATTACCAATATGAGCAGCAGATTATCCTTATAAATAATAGGGCTGTACCGAACAACTGAAAGATGCAGTAACTGTCTTTTTGAGCGTGAAGCAATTATCTTCATTCATTTAATACAAAGTACATAGTACACAGTTACCCAGACACATGTATTCATGATCACACAGGCCTTATAATTGGGAGCTTGTAGACTTTGCTGGTTGTGTGTACATAATTACCGGTGTGGGCCTCCAAGCACATTTAAATTGCTTTTTTCCCCCGACAATTAACAGTTATTTTATCACCTAGGTTTTGGATGAGAGTCCCTCAGACCACTTTCCATATAAAAATACCTTTTAATAAAGGGATGCACCGAATCCAGATTTTTGGGGTTCAGCCGAATACCGAATTCACTGGTTAAGATTCTGCCAAATCCGAAACCGAATACCGAATCCTACTCCCATCCTCAGTCCGTTAACACAGTAAACACATTAATGAAGTAAACAACGTCCACAGCAGTGTCCTTTTCATTTTATTTTATTTTAACTGTAAAAAAAAAAAAGAATAGGCAACATTATGCGTCTGGTTAACACAAGTTGGTAGATGGAAGCCGAGCGGACAGTCAAGTAAGGTAATGTTACTGACTGCGGCGGCACCCATATGGCCTGGGAAGGGGACCCCTTTGGCGGGCACGAGTGTCAGCGCTGTCTGTGATGCTTCTTCTGGGCATGATGTCTGCGAGTCACGTGGTAGTCCCGATGGGTCTCCTCCACATGAGGAAAATCCAGAGGTGGTTCCATTTTCAGCACCTCGACCCTAAACGCCACAAGTGGCGGATGCTGACCATCCCGCCTTCTCTTCAGTCAGACCTGGCATATTGGATAAGAGACGTCATACGTGACAGTGTGCACGGACGCGTCCCTTACCGGCTGGGGAGGAATGTGTGAGTCACAGGTGGTGGGAGGAGAATGGCCACCTCTCCCTCTCCCCCACATAAACTGCCTGGAACTGTCCATGGTGCTGAAGGTATTGAAAACTTCACCCCAGTGGTAGCGGGGAGACATGTCGTCGTGCGGACAGACAACATTACAGCAGCAGCGTTCGTGCGCTCTGCCAGGCTATTGGACATAGCCAGGAGCCTCCTGCTGTGGGACCACAGTCATCTGTTGTCCCTCGAAGCGGTTTACATCCCCGGGGTTATTTGAACCGGGCGGCAGACCTAATGTCGAGGGGAGGACCCTCTCACAACAAGTTGATATTGAATCCCTCTATTGTTCAGAAGCTGTGGAGCAGGTTTGGGAAAGCGGAGGTGGATCTGTTTGCCTCATGAGAGAACACACAGTGCGCACTGTATTTTTTCCTCGAGCACACGGGACAATCCACCCCTCGGCGTCAGCGTCTTCTCCCACCAACCCTGGCCCAGAACCCTCCTATATACTTTCCCCCCGGTCCCTCTGATCCCTCGCCTCCTGGAACGCATCCAGGAGGAGAATCTGTCTGTCAATCGAGTGCATCCTGGTACCCAACTCTGGTTCAGCTGCTAGAGTCCCCTGGCAACTACCGTGGCACAAGGACGCTCTGTCACAACTGAAAGGCGCACATTTTTACCCCCCGGTATTAAGCCAGCGGCTGGCCGCTGAGCAGGAACGCTTGCAGAGACTAGGCTGGCCCCCTGCCATGGTGTGCACTATTCACGGCGCAAGAGCCCCCTCTACTACGGCGTGTTACGCAGGGCGTTGGTCTGCTTTCCAGCGCTATTGCACGGAGAAGGGTTAACTACCTCCAAACATAGGTGGATAATGATTTGGCTCCATCTACCACTCAACCCTATGTAGCAGCCATTTCATCCTGCCACGAGGGCTACGGAGAGAGAGGTTTTGTCTCTGGCACAAGCCCCTCTCAGGATGCTGTCACTAAAAACAGCGCTCCTCCTTTGCCTTTCGCCCGGTGCGCACGTTATTCCAGTACGTTTTACGCACGACAGACATCAGACGAACACAGCGGCTGTTCGTTAACTACAGAGAATGGACACAAGGTGCGACTCTTTCGGAGCCGCGTCTGTCTCATTGACTGTGTGAAGCTATCACCCACGCCTGGAGCCCAGAGGGAGTGGAATCCCGGCGGATGATCCGCTGTCAGGTTTGGTTTTGCTGCTGTCTCCATCCTCCTGCACTTGAGTGGCTTGGAGGAATGCAGGGTTTTTTGCAGCTATTAATTGTGATGTTAATTTTTGTCACCATAAAACATTTTCACAATCCACATGACATGGGCCTCACGATCAGTAGGCCTACTCATGATGATGACAGGGTTTTTTCTCATCAAAATAATGTTTTGATTCATTAAATCTTGTTCAGTGGAAATAGGAAGATGAATTAGTCTACGTTCTGCTTGTGGACCAGCTTGTGTACGCAGGTGGCTTTGACAACGTCAGCTTTGCCCTTAACCCAATAGCGATAGCTCTTAGAGGGCGAAGCCTATACCAAATAGAACGATAGTTACGTATTGTAACTCCAGATTCTAGGAGTATAGGCGCACCCTCTAAGATTCAGGCCACCTTGCTTCACCAACATTGGCTGAAGAAAAATGCTGATGTTGGGAGCAGATCTCTGGTCCCGCCACTGTAATATACAGTATCTGCGGACGTAAGAGATGACCATGCAGGGCACAGGGCGCGAAAGAAAATCTTCACGACTGCGCATGCGCGAAAGGATAAACCCAATAGCGAAGGGATAAACCCAATAGCGATAGCTCTTAGAGGGCTGCGCCTATACTCATAGAATCTGGAGTTACAATACGTAACTATCGTTGTCAGATGAGAAACTATATTTTAGGAAGAAAGAGACATAAGGCCAGACACTCTTTACACACAACCTCCATGGAAAGATTTTAAGCCTATGATGTAAACAACATTTCCTGAAATCCCTCCCCTAACAGTTAGTAACCAAGGCCAACTACCACACCTTTAAGGGAGGTAGCTCTCACTAGGCTGCAACCAAGGCCAGTTTGTAGCCTTATAGACCTGCTCAACAATGCGAAACTGCAGAGTAGTCTGTTTAGCCAAAAGACAAATGCATTGCAGCTAGAATGGTGCAGAAAAAAAGTCCCCCCATCTGCCCGCCATCACACCTTCCCTTTACTCACAGTCTGTGACCTCCAGCAGTGCTTTGGTAATAACACTGCCAGCGATGTTGAGAGCCTGGCAACTGTAAAAGCCGCCATCAGAGCGCTGAACGTCGGTAATGGTCAAACTGCCCATCTGGGAGACAGACAGACGGCTAAAGGGCTGCGGTGGCTGGTACGAGAACAGCAAACTCTGGAGAGGAGACAGAGATCACAGAGTTAGAAAGCCATTCATTCACTATTTACACTGAGTAGCCATTTAGTATGATGACAGACTGAGGGTCAATCTCACCTCACTGCCCTCCCTCTGCCAGAAGATAGCGGGCTGTGGGTTGCCAGTGGCCTCGCACTGGAAGGTGACCGTCCTGCCCACTGCCACCACCTGGTTCCTGGGGCGTATGGCAAATGCTGGGGGCACTGCAGAGGAAATGAGGCGCTAATTACCTGGCAGCCTCATACATTTCCATCATTTCCAGTTTTAGAACATCTCAGTATGCATGAAAAGCTCAAGGAATAAAGGCTAAGTGTGTATGTAGCAAGAAACAGTCATTATTTACCTTTTTTTAATGAAAGAAAACAGGACATATATATTAATTTACCCACACATAGCATGAATTACATACTGTATTGATGGATGGAATTAGAGTGAAGATAGGACAATGACAGTGGCTCAAGGTGTCTTGTTGCTGTCTGATGGTGGATGAGGGACGGATGACAACTTACCAGTATTGACTACAAGGGAAAAGACACAAAAAAGAGCAGTGTAATGAGCAATGAAGGCACATACAGGTATATGGAACTGCAATGATGCACTCAACAGTATTGACACACACTTAAAAAAAGAACAGTAGGCAGTCAGTAATACAGTATGGGGGTGCAAGTAAAATGTTTGTTTTGTTTTCCTAGTTAATGTTTTAGTTTTCCTAGTTAATGTTTTATTTGTTTATTTGTTTATTTTCCCTTATAGTGTTTATCAAAAATATTCATTTAATGCATTATTAATTTTCTACAGGCAGATATAAAGAGGCAGAGGTAAAAAAGAAGAAGAAAGAAAACTGATAATTTATTGAAAATGATGATGATGATGTCTTTTATATAATTCATTTAATTTTAACTGCATTATAAATAATGCAGGATTATTTTGGGTAACCAACTTTACATATACTCATACATTTTTGAGCATAGTTTGAAAATGATCTTCATGAAAGGAGATTATGCTTTTGGAATGAAAAGTAAAACATTTCTTTAGATGGCCAAAATTTCCAAAAACCAAATGGGAACGGACAAGACATGCTGTTTAAACCCTATTAGACTCAGCAGACTAGTTGACTGCGAGGTGTAAAAAGTATATGTAATTGTTGATTTGAGTTACAGAGCCAGACAGCCTTGAGGCGTATTTTGACGAAGATACAATCCCCTAACAAGGACATAAAGATGCAAGTGAGTAAAGGTGGAGCATTGTGTCTGGATGGAAAGTGGAAGAGGGAACTGCTGGTACTATGCAGGGATTTGCTCTGCTAAATGTAGTACACAAACAAAGACACATTTTGGGAACTACTGTACACCGTGACATCTGTAAACTAGATTTATGGTAAAATGAATGGCTAGATAACCAGCTGGTTTTGGAACTACTGTGAGAGGATGACTGCGGTTATTGCTCAGCATTTTTTTGCGTTCAGAGAATGTCTTTAAAAAAAATGTAAAGCACATGGTTTTGCAGAAAAGCAGGGTTTAAGCACCCTGTCTGAAAAGACGTGTATCATTTATAGACAATGTTATTTTCATTTATCTCCATTACAGTTTCTCCTTCTTATTGTCTGAAAAAATACAGATGATTTGGCTGTGCTGAAGAGTCATTTCATCTCATACTTGGGACATGTGCAAACCTTACAAAGCAGTTTAAAGCATCTGTTTCAAATGGCAACTGTTTAATGTCAACCAAATGTTCTAGGTCAGTAAAAATTATTGTGGTTACGACTATAGCTACGATCGCGCCTGCCAGAGTTTTTTTGATTTAATTATGAAACACACATTCACTTAGAATGCTCTCTGTTTCCTCCCATAATACAACTTCTACTCATCTGCCAGTTATTCCTGCCCTTCTCCATTCACTGCCTAAATTAGCTATGGTTCCCCCTGATGCTTGTTTTCTTAGGTTTTTGGAGGGAGAGGAAGACAGTGTAATTGGAACCATGTCATGTCCCAGCATGCAACCAGCCCTGCCTTATCTTTAATTAAGTCCTACTGCCCTCACGTCCATGTCACCCACTGTGTCACTGCCGCCTGTGTTTATATATATGTCTCTGTGTGTGCAACTATGAGAGGTGTCTTCCTGTTCATTTCCTGCCGCTGATTTATGAACTAAAGGGTGTCATTGTGGTAAGACCACTCAGACCAAATGAATCCATTTGCTGCAGTCATGTAAACATTTACTTTGCATGCTCTTCTCAGTTCATACAGGACATTACCATGAAACATACTATAAACAAACTGCAGAAATATCCTATACTGCTTGTTTTTCAAGAACTGCTGTTGACAATAAATGACCTACAGCAAGGAAGCAAAACGGAAAAAAAACTGAGAGCAAGAGCAGCCTAAGACACAATAATGGAAACAAAAAGTCACTGCCTGCTAATTTGTGACACTACAAGACAAGATTAGTTCTCCTGTTAGGCTTAAAAGCAGCTGTTTTGCAAATACTTCATCCATTAAAAGGAAATCTGAGGCTCTGGAAAAAAAAGTGTGAGAACTGTTTATAGAAGTGAAGGTGTTGCTACGTTTAGAGGACATCACATGTGAGGATCGGGTTGTACTGACCGTGTACAGTGAGCGTGGCGGATGATTCAGACTTTCCAACCATGTTCTCCACCACACATGTATAGGAGCCCTCATCTAAAGAGGTCACTTGGCGAACAATCAAGGTATGGTCCTCTAGGATTTCAAATCTGTTGCAGGACCGACACACACAATCAAGAGATGAAAGAAAGAGTGGAAACATCGTGTTTGCATGGTAAATTAATGCGTATATAGAAGGCCTTTGTGCATTACCGGCCCTTAGGCAGGTCAGAATCATCTTTCCTCCAGCGGACAGTGGGAACAGGGTCTCCTTGAACCACACAGTGGAACTCCACACTCTCCTCAGCCAACACCACCACGCTGCTGGGCCGCTTCACAAAGGTTGGGCGCTCTGCAGGGCAGCAAACCAGCAACAAGCACAAATGTCAATGTGATCAGCAAGGGTGCCATCTACAGTATATCCCAACACTTTTTGTATGTTATCGTTGTATAGCTTACATAATTTACTTGTCTAGTCTTAAGAAAAAATGTAACTTGTACATTTTTTCAACCTCTTTCAAGCGTGTAGTTACTGAAGCTTATCTAAACTTTATTTTACTAAGTGTAATAATGGATCGTATACTGTCTTTTGATTTCAGGGTAGCTCTAACCAGTAATACTGTCGGCTCTCCTGACTTTAACCAATTCCTTAAAGAATTTTTCCTACAAAAACGGAGAAAAAAACTCAAAATATGCAAGGTAATCTATTATTGCAATTATCATAGAGTTTGAAAACATTTAATATTCTAGAGATAATCATCCGTTAGTCTCCAAAGTAATTTATTATGCACAACCTGTAGAACAACCTATTTGGACCTATTTCTGCATTCAGCAGGGTTATTCTCACAGCCTTGAAAGGCTCTATGAGGCACTATGCTGTATACTCCCAACCTCAACCAAGGTCATCTAACAATGTGATACGGATAAGAGCTCTATTCTGATGGGAAATGCTAATAAATGGAGAGGGGGTGGAGAATAGAGGTGTTTGGGAGTGTTAGAGGTAGCATGGGGAGCTCTTGTACTGAAAGGTTTGAGAGGTTGCGGCGTTGGATGAAGCAGAGGTAGATGTTTAGCATGTGTTTGGTTGGAAACCTCTCCAAAGCTGGCAGATTGGATTGTAGTGCGGCATAATCAACGTAATTAATGTGTTATTATACTCCGGTGACAAAGACTTGGCATTGCAGACTGGCAAACTAAACCACTGTGAACTGAGAGGGTACTTAGACTAAGTGAAGCACTGCAACACTGGGAAATGCAATTACAAAGCCGCAAACGTTACCAAGCACAGTGAGTTCGGCGATCTCGCTCTCCCTCTCTCCCACCATGTTAGTCCCAACGCAGATGTATTTCCCTGCATCACTCTTCCTGGTGTTGGTGATCATCAGCTTGCCACTGCGAATCTAAAAAAAAAAGCACAACAAATATGTTCACAGCTGTTTTCATACAAGATCTTACCACCCTTATGTGCACTGTGTTTGTGAGGTACAGAGTGGGCAACTTGGCACTTCATAACGCACATAATATTATGGCCACAATTTGTACATTTTGTGATGAAATGTGCCACAGCTAAAGTGTTCTCTTTAGATGTCCTAACTTCAATGCATGTTGCCACCCGCATACAACACTTTTGAATTTTAAAATACACTTTTTTTATGCACTTGATGGCATAACAAAAAGTTGTGCTCGTGTGCATCTGTATGCATCTCTTCATCTAAGGAATAGCATTTGCACTGCCTTTCAAGCTGCACAGAAGGTCACCCATTATGAATTACATAATTCATATCTAGTGCTACATTAGCACAGAACCCTGGGAACAAAGACACCGCATCTTTGTACAGACCTTCCTCAGATGTTCAGTCAGCCTTCTTTGCCTTTCCCAAACTTTTTACCTCCTCTATATCTGCACACACACACACACACACACACACACACACACAACAAAGAGGTGAAAAATATATGCCCTCCATACTGTTTTCATTCTTTTCATATCCTATCCACCAGACGCCCCCACACTAGCTGTCTTTATTGTGCTACTGCACTGATATTCTGTAGCTCCTCAGTGCAAGATGTCCTGTAGTGAGCAGGCATGATACTATCGCCAAGGCCATTCCCTGCACCCAGACATCAGAAACCTTCACCCAGCCATTCATTTAAACTTTCAGCCTACTCACACTAAAAAATGGACTGGATCTATTCATATATGCCTGCTAGAGACACGCAGCCTGTGATGGCACTGCTCTGTTATTCCTTAACAGAGGTCAGAGGTTAAGGCTGCCTACAGTGCTGCGTCTATGAAGCAGGCAGTGGATTCAGCGGCATGCCAGACAGCACCTGGCTTGGTGAGTACTCTCCATAGAATGCATCATTAAATTGCTGCTGCAGAGATGACACCAACAGCCTTTCATTTATGAGCGAGCCTCCTCCAGGCTTACCTTCCAACACAAATAGCTTATACTCTACACCAAATAAATCACAACTAAGAGTGGCCTAACTATGGCTGACATTCTAAATGTGTTGCAAATAATGTGGTTTGAAGAGGAAGATTCAACAGACGGTTGTATGCCTTGTGGTTCTATGTACTTTTCATACACAATGGCAACCACTAGTAATCACAAGGAGCAAGTGGGGGAATTTAGGAACTGGTATTGCAGATTCAGCCATTCCTGTCAGTATCCAATAGATTGGTTTGGATACTTGGACTCAAATTAGAGTAAATGCAAAATATTTGACTAAAAAAAAAGAAAATTGCACCATTGCATTCACTAACAGGGGTGTTTATACTGCCATTAATGACAAATGACATCATTGTTGGAATCCTAGAAAGTAAGACAAACAGTAACAGTATTTTACAGTATGTTATTGGACCAAAACTAGATGCATGAATTTAGCCGTTTATTTATTTCGTAATATCGTTTTTGTGTCTTATTTGCACATGATAGATAATTGCATGAATTCAAAACAGTGAATTTACATTAATAATGGCTGTATGGTACAGCGGGCAAATATAAAATAGGGGAACCTATGACATGTAGACATATAATAAAGGATTACTTGAATGTCAGTGGATAAATGTATAATTGGCTCATAATCTTTCCCATACTGCAGTGTTCCATTTCATTAAGTAAGCAATTTGTTTTTTATTAAATGCATAACCATATTAAAATCAGGTGACTAAGGTTACCCAGTTGAACCCTGGATAAAGTTTCTTAGATTCATCAGACATCTGTGGGCACATGGACTGCTGAGTCTGTGTAATAACTGTCTCCTGATGAACCAATATCAAATTTTGTGGCAACGTTATGATGCCAGTAAAGTATTCCTAAAGGACTGCAAAGATGATCTAGTTCAAACCAATGCCATTGATTAATGTTATAGTTGTGTAGTGCAACTGTTTGCTCTAAATACTGCTGCACTAGTAACTTTAGCAGCTGGTTAAAGAGCAGACCAAGAGCTTTTTTATTTCCTGGACTGACCGCTCCTCGTTTTTAGCAGCAATTCCATTGCTAAGAAATCCAAATGTGGTTTGTCGCTCCTCCATCTCGGACACTGAAACCTCAGCTTTCATTTCTGCTCTTTCTTCTTCACATAGCCTTACATGCCCTTAAGGCACACACATTCTGAAGCTGCTTATAGTGTGATTTACATGTTTTTTTTTCTGTATAAGGGCGCTTTGCTTTTTTAATATTAAAATCAATTTATCAACCTTTTCCCTGTGTGAGTCTTTCTAAAAATCTAAAACTCACAACTTTATCTACATATCAGTATTAATAAATGATGGTCCAGGCTACAAGGTGAAGACTCAAATAGATGGAAAGTAGCCATGACTTGTGGTGGACTCCTTTGGTCTCTGTACAGTAAGTGATGTCTTTGAGTGAACTCTCATGGCAAAGACATATTTCCATATAGAGAAGATGATTAGACAGGCACGCAGAAAGTACAAAGCAAAAAGCAGCCTTTGTATTTCCCTCAGAGGAGCCTCCCCTTGGCTCTGATCCATGCCTCTCCTTAAATCAGAGATAGCTGCTCTGTCCATCACAGTCCCCCAGAGAGACTCTACCTGTCACTCCACACTAACATGAGCTTTGAATTTGCTCTTGTGTGTCCCCAGGAGTATGCAAAGACATTCAAATAAACAAATCAACACAAACACATCTGCTGAAACCTAGTTCTATTCTTGAGTTAAAGGAAGGAGAAGCCTGTTCTTGCTGGCCTGACCAATCACACACTTCTGGGTTTGAAATCAGCTCAGTGGATACACGAAACATGAAGAGAACATCACTGCTGTGTACTGTACACCACATGACAACTTAATATAGAAGATTAATGACAGCTGTAGCTCATATAACAACACTTACTAGTGACCGTTCTTGCAGCATAATCCAAATGTCATGAGGCATTATGATTAATAGTATCTCACAGTAATGTTTTGTATCATATGGATGTATCAATTGGTAATCAATGTTTTATCTAACTGACTGACTCTAACATGAGGGTAAGTAATGACAACATTTCAATTCTGTGTGAACCACTCCTTAAAGGTCAGAATGATGTGTAATGGTTAAGGTTAAGGTGGTATCTCTTACTGTGATGCGTTCATCTCTGTCATCTAAGTTGGTACCATCTCTCCTCCAGGAGATGGTGGGTTCAGGGTGCCCACGAGGTGGTTGGCACTCCAGCACAGCTGGCTCCCCCACTGCGACCATAACGTCCACTGGGTTCTGTCTGAAGTCATCGCGTAAAACTGGAAAACACACAGAAAAGCCCAACAGTCAATAAAGTGGAATTTAATAATGTTTGACTACAATTTGACAATGACATTACAATGTTTGTTCATACTGTTGGTGCCTTTAAATGGGGTTGTACTTATTGTGTCAGTGAGTAGAGTTTATTTAATAATAATAACGATGTGGTATTCACTGCTTTCACAAGTGGGAATTTTATTTTTTTTATTTTATTTATTTATTTGAAAGAAAAAGGGGACAATACATATTAATGAACATTTTCACAAATGTAAATATGCCAGATTATAGCCTTAGGCTAATTTCCATCTGCAGACCCCCTGGCAGGTTGGTGTTACACACAAATTAATGAATACATACAAAGACACTATATGCAGACTATATACAAAGGGACAAGGACAAGAACAGTGATCACATCATGTTAAAACAAACAACAACAACAAGAGTGGACAACAAGGGACATATAGAAAACAGGAAAGCATCGACTATAGTGAACAAACCACAATTTGAAAGCACTGAGTTCAGAAGTTGTGACATACTGTACTGTATGCTGATGTCTTTAAAAATGTCAGAGCCCAGGGAAATTGCTTTTCATTAATAACTTCCTTTCAGTTGTCTACCCTTTTCTTGTTCCTAGCATGAAATGCACAAAACACAAAATGATCCCCACTTTTATAAGGGGAACAAGGCCATATTTTCAGTCACCTAGCAACAGCATTCTTAAGACTTCTTGAACCATGTAAAAAATATGACCTTTGGAGTTCCATTTGAAGGAAGCATAATAAAAGGTTGTTTGCTAGCTCTGTCAATCACACATTTTAAGAGCAGCACACCAACTCTTGCCCAAAATACTTTCATTGTGATGAGTTGTTATTATATCTATATGATTTATACGATCCATGTAAATCACCACTATATATATATATAGAGAGAGAGAGAGAGAGAGAGAGAGAGAGAGAGAGAGAGAGAGAGAGAGAGAGAGAGAGAGAGATAATATGTATATAACAGACACAATCTGCAAGGATTCCTCATGGGATTACTCCCTTACTCAAACCGGGGAAAAGGTCTATAAGGTCTATTGAGGCAAGTTGCTGAGAAAGCTGCAAAGCACACTCGCATCCACTGCAAAAAGAGTGTGATTTCTGTCGGCCACAGGCCCCTCATTCCTGTCTCAACCATAGACTGTATAGAAATGTCTCCACTGTAAAGCCTCAAGCTCTGAACAGCACGAGGAGGAGCACATTTCTGATGAGCAGCAAGCAGTGGTGGAAGAATTATTCAGGTCCTTTATTTAAGTGAAAGTACAAATACCACAGCCTTAAAAAACCTTTACAAGTAAAAGTCCTGCATTCAAAATGTTACTTTAGTAAATGTATTATCAACTAAATGTACTTGAACTATCAACAAAAAAAGTACCCATTATGCAGAATGGCTTCTTTATTACGGAATATTCTATTATACATCATTTATCATTAATGAATACATGTAAGATTATTTTAGTGAGGCAGGTCATCAATATGGAGCCAATTTAACATACTTTGTATACTACTGGGTGGATCAGTAGTGTATTACTGCATCATATCATATTTATACATCATGTTTTTATATGTAAATAGTAACTATATGTGTCACATAAACGTGGTGCAGTACAAAGTATATGTTGATCTGGGGCGGCCTCTAGCTCACCCAGTAAGAGCGTTTGCCCCATGTTGGCTGAGTCCTGCAGTGGTGCGGGTTTGAATCCAACGTGCTGCCCTTTGCTGCATGTCATCCCCCATCTCTCTCCCCCTTTCATGTCTATCCACTGTCACTACTACTAATAAAGGGAAAAGCCCCCGAAAAAATCTTAAAAAAAAATATATATATATATATATATATATATATATATATATATATATACATTGATCTGAGATGTAGTGGAGTAGAAGTATAAAGTTGCAGAAATTTGAATACTCAAGTAAAGTACAAATACGTCAAAATTGTACAGTGCTTGAGTAAATGTACTTAGTTACATTCCACCACTGGTGGCAAGGGATTCTAAAATACTTAAATGTGTTGAAACAAAATCAACCAGAATAATGTCAGAGCTTTAAACTGTAGTATGGGACTATCATTTGCAAGATTACAGCTAAAAAGAAAGTGGAATTGGGGTGTGTAAAAGAGAAAGGGGTACATCATAAATGAAAACAACCCTTTGTTTTACACAACGGAAAAGTTCTGCTCCTGATGAGGGGAACAACATGTGCTAATGTAGACGCCTGTGCACGAGTGACTGCTGTTAACCATTCCCAGTCTTAAATTACAGAGGGGGGCTTAGAACCTGAACAAGCCAAGGAAGCTGAGCCAACATGGAGAGAGCAGAACTCAGTCGAGCTGGGTTGGGGGGAAAAGACAGGAAACAATGAGGAAAAGGCATAATGACTCCCAGATGGCGGCAACTCGTTCACCTCTGGCCACAGATTTGTACATAACACTGGACAAGCAGGCTAGAGACGCCTGATGGGTACCGTGGATAGGGGAGAACAAATTGGGATGACCTTCTAATTGGAGGCATTTTTGGCCCCCGCACTTTTTTGAGCTCCACTCTGCTGCTCTGCCCCTCTGAACCTCTGAGCAGGGTTGCAACTGGATGACTGCAGTTGACTGAGTGCTGATGGGAAACAGCTGTCTGACGACCCCTCCCCACTACTACCACCACCACCACCAACACCAGCCTGTCACATGATAAAAGGCATTCCTCGTGGGACACAAAAACACGGTTGAGGTTACCAGAGACAGGAAGAAAGTGAGACCATCCCAATTGTGTGTACAGTGTATGTGTGTGTGTGTACGGTTATTGTGTTTGTGTGTGTGCATGTTGATTAATTGACTGATACTATCTTATAAGTCCTATAGCAATCCGGTTACACATCTGTTTTTACTATCGTGTGAGGTCCAAATGTCTCCGTAGGATCTGTAAGCCTGGACTATTTCCTCAAACCCCTTTGTTAAAGATTTCTTTTTGGTGATAACGCCAGAGTTAGTTTAAGACATAAGGCGAGGAGGGATAAGGGTTAAAAGCAGAGGAAGCTTATGAAAGTTAGAGAAGAATGTTCTCATAAGTGTGCATGTTTTTGTGTGTACAGTATGTGGGCAATGAAAAATTGGCCCGTTTGTGCATGTTATACTATTGTGCTGGGTAAGCACACAAATAATCTGCAACATGTGCTTGTAAAACTGACTGTTTATATTCTCAGGAGGGAAAATGTATCTGCTTATTAAGATATAATAAGAAATTATGCATGCCCAAGTAAAAACCATGCAAGCATACACAAATTTAAGCCCTATGATTCTCAAAACCTAAGACTGTTGTCTTATCTACAGTTTCTCGACATTCTGGAATTCCCTTTCTTGTCATCTATTAGTTCCACATAAGTTCTTCTTATCAGTAAACATATCATGACATGTCTACTCTCTAGGAGTGATGGTGCTGACACCGCTGTCCAACCCAAAATCGCTTGAGAAAGTGGCCTTTGCAAAACCAGGCTCCATTGACGGTGAGAACGAGGAAAAACATGTGCTGGATGGGTATATTAAATGTTGCAGGCTGATTAAGAAAATGTGGACATCCTGCAATGACTGCCCTGATTTTAGGGAGGTTGAAGAAGAGGACAATCACCACAAATTAAACCCCTCTTTCTTACCTCTGCGATAAAAACACAGACATCATTTTCTTCTCAGCACGCTTTGATTGTCAAATGATTAATATTTCTCCTGTATCTCCCTGTCTGCTTCAAAAACTTCAACTTAATATTTGACTTCACTTTCATCTTTCCATTTTTCTCTTTCACTCTTGCGTCTGTATTTTAAGGCTTTGTATGCTATCATGTTTTGTTATTCTCAAATCATGTTTTTTTTTTTTACTTCACAAGTTGCACCACATGAATTTCACAGGTTTTTGAAGCCGTTCATAGCATGTCTGGCTTCGAACAGTGAAACCCACCTCTGAAGCCTACCCAGCTTGCCTGTTTAGCTAGAGCTTTGCACCTCTCACTGTCTTCTTTTCACCCTTCATCTGATCCCTCCTGATGAGAATCTCATAGCCCACTTCAAAGCATCTGCCTTTGGCCTCACTACCCTGGATCTGACAGTGTCTGACTTGTTGTTAGTCCTCTGGAGCCTGAGCCATAGCTTGAAAGGCCTACTGCAGCCGAGCTCCAATAATCCTCTTTGCAGAGTCCAACTGGACCAAAGAGGAACCCAATCTAACCCAACAGACGGGGTAGCATGGGGCACACACAGTAACCATATCACACTGCATCATCACTGCATGAGACAGCCAGAGGCACCTTTTGTCACCACAGTCAGAACTAGCCCTCCTTTGTTACTCCATTTTGTATTCAACATGCTTTTATATACTGCACATGCAGCTGTACAACTATTTTGGTACAGCACTCATTTGCATGTCCCAAAGTCAACATCAACATTACTGCAAGGCACAGACTGTTTTATATCAGTTATAGCTTTGCCAAAGAAGGACAGCAGCTGTGCATACTTCTGCTTCCAACTCGTATTATAGTGCAGGAATACAATTAGCAATCAGCTTTATACAAATGACTTTTGAGAGACTACAGCCAGATTTGAGGTTTTTATGAAGAAGAAAGTACAACACTTTGGCATTTCCACATCATTAATTTGATGTGTTTTATATTTTTTTATGTTTCATAATTTTTCAGACTCTTCATATAACAAAAAACGGACGCAGAACACAAATGAAAGAAAGGAAACATGCCATTGCATTGCATGTAAGTCACTGCTGACTCCAGGAATTGAATATTAAGAATGAAAGATTTTTTACAATCAGCAGGGTCTGAGCTTGATAAGCATAATTAGTTGCCAACTGTATAATACATAGTTTTCTTTGTGAGAGAATAATAATAATAATAATAATAATAATACATAAGTTTTACATAGCGCTTTACATGGAACTCAAAGATGCTTTACAAACAAAAGAAAGAAAGAAACAAACAAACAAACAAACAAACAAACAAGATAAGTAAATTATGGATAGTTTTTTATAGTTGTTCAGTGAGTCCAAGTTTCTGATGTGGATGGGGAGTGAGTTCCAGAGGGTGGGGCAGCTATTGCAAAGGCTCAAAGGTATCAAAAATGATACCAAGATTTCAGTGAGGTGTTGACTGTATGTCCAGCGATGGAGAGAGCGAAATCTTGGGAGGAGGCGAGTAGTGATTTTGGACCAATGATGATGATGATGATTTGTTGTAGTTGAGTTTAAGGAAATTGGCAGTCCTCCAGGTTTTTAGGAATGAAATGGATGGAACCTTCACCTTCTCAATATTCATTAAACAGAAATAAAATTCCAGTAAAATGGAATAAAATGTCAGAAATACCGTAAAGATGACTACCACACGTTACCAGAGGATTACATTTTTTTTAGTTAAATAAAAAACAAACCCCAAATTTGAAAAGCTAAATATCTGACTGTTTTAACGTAATACAAGACATAAACAGTAAAAAGGGAATGTCACTGATTGAATGCCATTTAACGGACACTCTATTTCACTTTTAAATTCATCGTAAGCCCATGAATTATTAATCAGTGACTTAGTACACACTGGCCTCCTCTAAATGGTTAAATGTTGAGGGGAGAAAAATGAAGGTTTAATAAAATGCTACCTAGAACATATATACATGTATTATAATATAAATCTATGGGACTGCCCATATATACTCGTTATTCCTTAAATATTGTAGGCACAGTGTGACTATTTTTCTTAGACGTCATCAGACCATGTCAGTGATATGTAAATACTAAAATGGAAAAAGGCAGAGGCAGAGGCTGGAATTATGGTTCCTTCTCTATTCCATGGCACTCTGGACTGAGACCGCACTAAAACACATTATTCCAAGAGTAAGTAATAATAAGTAAAAATAAGTACTGGCATCTATTACACTGTCCTGAAGTCTTAATGTGTCCCAGTGCTTAAAAACATTCATTTCAGCCTAAATACAAACCAGCCTTCTTTGACTAAAATACCCCAGAGCACTGACTTGAAAATATATAAATATAATAAATACCCAAAGCTAGCCTTAAAAATACAGCTATCGTCCAACCCCAGCAGATATGAAATCCTTGACTTTTCTACCTAAAGCTAGCCTTAAAAATACAACTATCATCCAAACCCAGCAGATATAAAATCCTTGACTTTTCTCACAATCTATCTCGTGACCTCTCCCTACCCCCTACCTTTCTAATTATATCTATCTCCCCCCTTCTCCTCCTCCACCACCTCCTACTCTTCTTCTCCTCCTTGCTCTTACAGAGATGTAGTCTGGAGAGACAGAAAGCTGCAGGAGAAACAGCTGCTCCACAGAAACAAACAATATGTGCGGCTCATGAACTGTAGCTGGTCAGATAGATCGAAAAAAGAGACAGACACACATACACTCACACAGGAGGCCCAGTGGGCCCTGTATCCCTTTGCAAGCACATATCAAAGCCAATAGTATAATATGAACTGCAACCAAGCAAATCCAATAAAAAAGACAGTCCCGCACATACAAATTAGAATACATGCATTAGCTCAGTTTCATACCTATGCCACACGAGATTTGTGGAATACACACTTGCATCCAGAAGACACCGCACACTGCTTATGAAGCAAACAAAAAACCCTTGTCTGTCCTCCCCAAGTTCCCCTATTTGAATTTCATTTTCTGCACAGAAATCATTACACACAAAAGTCCCAGGGCAAACATGTCTTTTTTGCATGCAAGGCCATAAATCTATCTTATGTTTGGCAAGCCAATTAACTGAACATAGGGGCTCACTTACCGAGATAAAGCTCCCGGTAATAATATTTGTTGGGCCAAATATTACACTTTCTCTCTTAGACTCAAATAGCCTACCACCGTGTATAGCTCTGTAATGGCCATGGCAGTAGCTCCATACACATCTTCATGTCAGACGTGTTAGGTTGATGCTGACCCAAAGTTGATTTGTAACAGAACTTTATTTAGTTTTATTTTGCACATACCATCATGTTTATCTCATGCTGTCTTGTGACAATTGTCATTTTGTCACTACCCATTTCTCCTCTTCTTCAACCCTTATACCCATTAGCATATAGAAAGACATATATATATATATATATATATATATATATATATATATATATATATATATATATAACGTTTTGCACTAGGAAAAAACACAATGACAAAAGATAAAGGCAGAGGAAAGTGGGAAGAAATTGATGGTACATGTGCAATGGACATACACACAACCTATTAAGAGGCACTGCATTCTGACAGGGGGTTTATGGGTACAATGATGCCGTGTGAGTGTGTGTGTGTAAGGATGGATGCACCGGTTCATCAGTTCTCTCGGATGTTCTGACACTCTAATCCTGTTGATGTACGTGCAGAACATATCACTCGTGAGGGGCACACATTAAAACCAGCTAAAAGGATTGTGTAACCTCCATATTAATCTCTTCCAATCATCCTATGCTTCTGTAAGAAGGGAGACAGGAGAAAAAGAATGACGAAAAAGCGGTGCTGAGAATGAAGGAGAGGGCAGATACAGAGAGACAGATGAACATGAAGCAGCTTAGGATAATTAGTGGCAGAAGAGCTAGGTGAAACAGCTCTAATGGGGTTAGGTAAATTGTCAATCAAAGAAAAGTGGAAAAGGTTGACTCACAGTTCCTGTTGTTGCCTAAACCATCTTGTTTTCTCTCACTTGCCTTATGACAAAAACAAAACACTAAATAAGTTCCCAGGGTGATGATCAGATTTCTATTATGACTAGTTTTAACACAGGTGCTGGAACAGCATTAAACCAAAACCAGTAGCAAATACTGAATCCTTAGAGAATCAAATGAGAAAGATAAATACAGGGGTACAGACAATTACATTGTTACATTGAAGAATGAGAAACGTGCTGTAGATGTTTTTAAGAGCTGTGGAAAATGGTATCAACGTCAGGCTTTGTGAGAGGCTGAAAGAGAATTAAGGGCTAATGAAATACAGGCCGACAAGTTGTTACATATGCTCAGCCTTTGTTTATGGGATACATAGTGTTTTTATTGAAAACATTCCCACTCATAACTTATGCTCATTTACTCTGGAGCAGACAACTTAAAGCAAGTCCACTTTGCCTGTGAAGCTCTGACATTGAGACCAAATAGTACATTACACTGGACAAACCTGCTATATAGTAAACTGTCATTTTTGAAAGTTGGAAAATAGCAAAGACCACACTGATCCCAAAGTGTAATGCTACTTAATTGCTATGATTCAACATTGTTGTTGCCTTCTGTACAGAAGCCCAGTGTCATACCAATGTGAATAATGATAAGCCTGACTATGGTAAGTAGTACAGGGATCAGACTGCTAAATGTCAACCACCCGGACAAACTCAGCAGAGGATTACTTCTGCAAACCTCACAAATCCATTAAAAACTCTCTGGATATCAGAAATAATAATAATAATAATAATAATAATAATAATAATAATAATAATAATAATAATAATAATAATAATAATAAAAATATATATATATATATATATATATATATAAATAACAATTAACCAATTTACCACGTCAGGATTACGGCTCTGACTAACTCCGGATTTCCACTGAATGCAGAACGGCTGCGGACCGGCTCCGCTGCGTGTCGGCTGCATGCTCCGCTGTCTGTCAATACCCACCAGATCCGCATTTGTTGCGGCACAGCTGTGGCCACGACTGACGGCTGTAGTCACAAGGACCCACGAGATCTCACGAATTCAGGAAGAACAGAACCATAAAACCAACACAGTTTGTTTCCATCCAGAGGAGTAGAGGGGAAACAACTCTGTGCTGTGTTTTCGAGGTGTAGTAGCAGGGAAATATGATCCGCCGTGAGCACGGTGTATTTTATCTTGAAAATTTACCGGATGTTTATTTTGTTTCTGTGCGCGACTTCCTGTCCCACACTATCTACCGTGTGCTGAATTGCTGTGGAGCTCTCCGGCGTCCGGCAAAAATAGAAGCTCTGCGTATCCGCTCCGGAGGGCTGCAGATCGCCGGAGCTGGAACGCAGTCGGAACGCAGCCGTTCTGCAGCCAGTGGAAATACACACACTGACTTTAATGGAAACCTAATGACTCCACCGCCGTTCCGCAGCCGTTATGCAGCCGGTGGAAACTGGGGGTTACTGGATGAAAGTTAACCTTATCATTATGCAACATCAACATATAATTTTAATACAAGCTATCCTGACATCATACCTATGTGTTTTCTGCCACTGGGCTGAAGGCGGAACCTCACTGGTTTGTAAAAGCCCCCTATACCTGTGGGGGTTTATACAAGTGGACTACTAGTTGTTCCTACAATAATTTGCTTACAATGTAATAAATTGGGTTATAGCATCTCAACTATCTATTACTTCACATTTCTGACAATCAACAATGACAGGCTTCCATGCTACATGTACGTGGGCAATTGTTGCATTTATTATGTTTTAACCAATCACAGTCGTCTTGGGCGGTGCTAAGCACCGGATAAAAGCAGCAGTACCGCTTGTTTTGGTGGAACATGTGTACGTTCAAAAGTTGTTGCAACAGAAAACTCAGATTGGACAGATAGTCTAGCTAGCTGTCTGAATTTACCCTGCAGAGATCTGAGAAAAGGTTAACCATAGTCATAAATTGACCGGAGTTTAAAATGCCAACACAAAGGAAGCCCAAGGCAATGGATATCCGGCCTAAATGAGTGAAATCCGGCGGATTTTCCGGCGGCAACGGAGCAATCCTGGAAGTGGAAAGTCAAGGATATAGACTGTTTTAACTGACCTGTATGTCACTGGAGTGTGGGAGCAAACCCACAGGGCACTTGTTAAATTGGCATCTCCTTAAATATGATTACTTTACAATAAAAGGAAAAATAAATTAAAAATAGTTGCTCTAAATAGTATTTGTCTTAAATTATTTCCTCTAGCATCAACTAAGTATACACAATCATTAAAATCCTCCAACATGCTAATCAATTTTAAGTAAATTAATTTAGCTAAGGCTTCACTATTTCATTAAACAAAAGCTTCAATTAAGAAAAATAAATGAACAGAAAGTATATCAGTGTCAGCCTGGTCTGTTCAATCAGTGCAAATGCCTTCCTCAGGGCACGCAATGCATGTGGAAGAATACGGTTCTCTAAAACGCGTTCACTGAAGATATCAAGTTGCCAACCTTTGAATCTTTCTGAAGTCTAAATCAAATGTGTATATGTGTGGGTGGAGTCTGCTTCTACCACCTTATTATTATTATTATTATAAATAGACGCTTTGTAAACCATGAACCAATGGCCATAAATTCATATGACCACCTATTGTTCCAAACCAAACAGGAATTCCGTCTGGTGTGATAATGGGAGGCGAAAGAGCAAACAACCGAGAATGCTAGGTGGATGGCACTAATGAGCGACAGGCAAGGGGACACGGAGAGGTGTGTGACAGGGTGTTGACAGTAGCCAGCTGAAATGACAATAGAGCATAAGCAAAACCTGGGGATTGTTGAACTCTAAGCACAATGACCTACATACTGAAATCTGTACTAACAATACCTCCCCATAGGGACCTCACCTCCTGCAAGGAGATGGCTTACCGTCTGGTCCTGTGGCTCACACGCCTTGCTTTATTACATTTAAGGCCTGTTCCAGGTGTGAGGCAATTCACTAACCGGTTTGTGATTCAAATCAAATAAAACCTCACAAAAAAAAAACAGTGACAACTATAAACGACACGTGAATCCTTTAGAAGGCAGGAAGTGCAATGAAAATGGGTACAAAACCAAATCAAGTCCTCTTCTTCTGAATAATGGAGAGAGCTGGAGGCAGTAGAAACGTGGCCCTTTCTCTCCAGGGCAAGAGTCCCTCACATAAAAGCAGAGAAAAGCCACACACACACACATGCACCACCCTTTAACCCTGTCATTAGTGTAATCCTGCATGAGAAGAGTAAATTGTCATGAATAAATCCACTTAGAAGCCAGTGAATTAAAGACTTTCACTTTGAGATGGTTGCATTACCATTTCAATAAGCGTGCCACACTGCAAAACGTTGGCAGTGTTTGACAGAGTAATTGGGAACATTAACGAGTAGATAAAATATGGTTAGCGGAGGGAAACGTGTATGTAAGTGTGTACGTGTGTGTCAATTACTTTTTTTGCACAGACGAAAAAAACACATTGCAAGATTTTTCCACTAATAAGGCCAATGAATCCCCCTGAAGGAGTGAGACTGGTGAGGAAGATGTTGCAGGCTTTGTTTGACAAAACAAAAGAAGTGGAAAGCAGACAGCAGTCAGACCTTGAGACAAATGTATTCCAGTATACTGGCCCAGGGAAACCTTTGTTTGAGCCGTATGACCTTAGCAATGGTGTTTGGAAACTCTCCTAGGGCTAGGTTGAGTTCTAAATAAGCAACTTCTATGAACTGTACACAAAAAGCAAAGAGGGGCAAACTTCAGGGTATGTGCAATTACACACTGCCAACAAAGCATAAATCTGAAGCTTAGTGGGCTGCTCTTTGTTTAATTTGAATCTACCCTAATTCCTACCTGGCCTTTGTTTGTGAAAGAAGACAAAGTGGGTAGAGGTAGAAATAATAAAGAGCAAAACCCAGGAGAGATGCTCCGAGGGAGGAGTGCACCCGGGTCACGAGGAGAGGCGATGTTGAGGAGGATGAGGAAGAGCTGGAGGTGGGGAGGGCGATGTATTGTAACAAAGAGAAAAGTGAGCAAGACAAAGACATTCAAGCATGGGTAGGAGTAGAGATACAGACACAAAGAAACAAAGAGCTACAGGGAATGTAACACTGAACGAGACGACACAACAGTCACTGCGATGTAATGTTTTTGTCTTCATGGCGAGGCTGGAGCCAAAATAGGCAAAGTTAGATCCAAACAAACACACACACACACACACACACACACACACACACACACACACACACACACACACACACACACACATGCAAATCACACACAATATGCTCACAGTTACAGCCATGTTCTGCATTCTAATGTACCCTAAGGTATCCTAGTGCTTCCCCTGCCATCAATCTAAGAGACAATTCTGGGCCCAGGAGAGAAAGAGGCTATGTTAGGTATGTAATGCTCTCCTGTGTGACAGAAGAAAAAAAAAGTGCCGGTACGATAAAAATTCAGACAGAGATACCAAGAATGATGGGCTTTTTTCACACAAATATCTGGGACCTACGGCATTATATTCCAAGCCATATTATGTGTATCTCAGGCATACAGTCTGCCGTGAAATACACAACATAACACAACAATTCCTTTATTCAACCAGGGAAAATTACATTATCGTGACGGTGAAAGATGCTGACAGTGCAGGTGCAGATTGTAAAATCACTTGTCCCCGAGGCGTGTATAGATGCTGCATTTGACACTGTCCTACACATTATTTCCTGATGGATTTGGCGATAGAGATGGAGTATAGAGGTATACAAAATATAATGGATGATTGGCCAAATTAGAGGCAAATAGTGCATCATGTCAGGTGTTTAATACAGATAATGATGTGTGCAGACGGAGGCAAATAGATGTGATAAGAACAGCACCACATTACCTCTACTCCAGTATGGATGGTATGAAACGACCATTCCTTTCAAGCATTTTGTCACCATAAACTTCAGAGGGGTTTCAGAAATGAAACAACTGATCACATCCATCTACAAATACATCATATGTGCTCTATTACTACTACTCTTTGGTACTTATAACCCCTTCAAGTCATGGAGACGCTAAAGACGGCTGATTTAGAGAGGGACCGGGAAGAGAAATGGAGAATAACGACAAGCTTGTTTGGTTTGGACCGAGCCGCATCAGGGAGGAATGAATGGAGAGAGAAATGAATGAGGGGTGAAAGATGAAACGTTAATGATCCCTCTGGGGAAATTGGGTCATTGCAGCAGCACAGAGAAGGGCATGGATAAGAACAGAACAAATGCAGGCTGTTGAAGATAATACAAGTATTTAAAACAAGATAAACATTAACAGATTATTCCACATATAACTACATGCAGTGGAAGGGTTCTTTTACAAATATAGATGTTAAACGTGTGTCAGAATGACATATAATTGAAAATGTCAGATGGGAGAACTTAGAAAGTAAAAACACGTGCAGAAATGTGCATTGTGAGTTGTTTAAATGATGAAAGACTGCAAATGGAGCAAATATTGCAGAGGAAGGGAAGCAGAGAGTGAAGAGAGAGAAGGGAGTGAGACCGGGAGGATTGTTCTGAAGCAGTCCCCAGCGCCTTTAATTGGTAGGAAACAAGAGGTCTCTGAATAAACACCCACCACACAAGAGAGCCAGGCTCATTTTTCCCCTCCTCGCGCTATCCTTCTTTTCTCCTGGGTAGTTTAACTGAAGGTAACTCTCAGTCACGCTCCGCTTTAGAGCTCTTCTTCCTCCTCCTTCTCTCTGCACTTCCCAGTCACTCGTCACCAGCCCCAGCTGTCTATCCTCCATCCTCTCCTGTGTATCGGTCTGTTGCTGGGACGACAAACTAAACACCGTCTCAAGATTTCCAAATATAACAACAAACTGCTCTCAGAGTGGCTACGATTCCCCCATGTCTGCACCTACCACTCTCCATCTCTCTTTTTTTTTTACTATCACTGCAGGCCTGTAGACTTGCCCTTACTTCTGCTTCTCAGTTTTCTCCCTAATTATCTCACGGAGGACGAGGTAGCCCCTACCATCCCCCACACCTCTACAGCCCAGCTATTGAGAGACCCTGATGAATAATTTCACGTTTCTCGAGCCTTCTCTTTCTCTCGTCCTCAAATTGATTATTGTACAGAAAGCACAGCTAAAAAAGCAGCCCACTGGGTAATTTGTCTTTCTGACGAGGAGAGTTCATGGCTAGGTATGGGGGAGGGAGAAGCAGAGGGCTCGAAATGATATGCAAAGCAAGAGGGAAAAACGTGATTATACGAAAAAATTGATATTGGATGCTACGCCTCGGTTTCGTCTCTGATAGCTCATTCCGTTTGATGTTGTGGTCAGAGGCACAATTCGGGAGAGTGGATATTTGCATGTGAAAATGTTCCTCAAAAAGTGAGCAAAGTGAGAGAGCTGCGTCCCTGAGAAGCATCTGTAATTACATGAAGCACATTTGGAAAATAAAGCTAATACAGCCCTCTGTTATCCTCGTTCTCCACCGTACCATCTCTGTTATTCTGCAAATCCCTATCACAAACACTGCCACAGCCCCGTGGCTACAAACACTCATCTGTCAATGTTTGATTCCACGTAAATATGGCCGACTGATGTGCTGTTGGATGATGCCAGCCTCCAGGTGTTTTCAATCTCCTTGACAATGACACTCCCGTTTAGTTGGCGTGCAAAGGCTCCAGTGATGACAGGGACGGAGGGTATCATTTGGGCACCACAGGAGAGATCACTAAGTGTGTGTACAGACACCCTGCCTTATCATTAGTAAGGGGTATGCCATGGATATGCTCCGTTGAAATAAATGCACCTATCCTGAGTCAGTCCTGAGATGACTCACCTGACTGGATGGGAGCAAATTAGCAGGCCAAGATGAGGTCAATAGTGTGTGTCATTGGCAATTTGGTTGAGGCAAGTGCACACCTGAATATTTTTTTAGTGGTAGCGCTACATTTGGCTCCACCACGCAGCTTTGATTCTCCACCAGTGCAAAGTAAGCTGAATCAGCCCCCCACCAGCTCTCTTCTCATCTCGTTTCCTTTCCCTGCATGTACGCTCCTGTTCACCCTCATCACTTTTCCATTCTCCCTTGTGTTTTCCTGTCTTCCAACTTCAATCTCTGCTTACTCCCATCTCCTTTGTTTCCTCTAAGCTATCTCACCATCTCTCAAGGCTTTGCTCCTCCCCATCTACTTTTTCTTCTCTCCTGCTTCAAACCTGCTCTTAATGTTTTTCAGCTATGCTAGATTTTCCTCACTGATTTTTAGGCCGTCACTTCCCTCCTTCTCCCCCCCCTCTCTCTCTCTCTCTCTCTCTCTCTCTCTCTCTCTCTCTCTCGGTCCTGTTGTGCATTCTCCACCCCCAACCCCTCCAAAACCTCCTAATGGATCCCATGTCAGCAGAATGCCAGAGGAAACCACACAACTGCACTGTGGCTTCATGTCTGTCTCTGCCTCAACGTCTCTCTCTCTTCTGCATGAAAAAAAAAATGGAAGAGAAAAATGAATAGAAAAAACTGCTGGCTGAACATTACAGTAAAACGACTCCAATGAGATTCTACATACTTCATGAAGCTGTGTCTTATATTTCAAATACATACTACAGGTGCAGATTCCTTTTAAGTGAGATTCTGCTTTAGTTTGTTCCTTTATTTGACGGCTTTAACTCATATATATATAATGGTTTGATTGTGCTGCATTGTTTTTTTTTTTTTACATTTTATTAGGTTTCATATTACTGAAGTTTCAGTTTCCTTTGTCCGTGTAGCCATGGAAGCTATCGCACAACATGATAATTACCCACTTCTTCTAGGTTCCAAAGAAACTGCTGTTGTTTCTGGTAAACTCAGTACTTACACTGTGCATGAGAAGATTTTTCCCCATTTTGTGCCACATTTTTTGTCACATTTTGTGCCGGGGAAATGTGGTTAATAAAGGGAATAAAGGGAGTTTTTCCTCTCCACTGTCGCAATAGCCACTGCTAATGCTTGCTCTTGAGGGAATTACTGGAATTGTTGGGGCTTTGGAAATTATAGAGTGTGGTCTAGACCTACTCTATCTGTAAAGTGTCTCGAGATAACTCTTTTTATGATTTGATACTATAAATAAAATTGAATTGAATTGAATTGAATAAACAATCCCGTCTCCTAGAAAAGACGGTTATATACTGCTAATTTGCAACAGCAAGTGTGTTTTGTTAGAAACATAACGCCGCCTGGATTCTATTTTTCATCAACATAACGAGGAAACGTTAATTAACGTAATATGGTCGTGTGCAAAATGTTGGGAGTGAATTTATTTGCAAAATGTTCTCTGACAAAATAAAATATTCGCTCCTGAAATACAATCCCAGTTTGTGATTAAAATGGGATTAAACTTAATGGTTATGTTTAGGAACCTCAAAGCACTTGATCAAGGTTAGGGAACAATCGTGGTCTGAAATATTTCAAAAAAGTCAATGACTTGAAGCACTCCACAGGACATGTTCACTTGATTCACTTTGAACTGAAGCCATGATCATTTCCTAACATTAACCAAAGTGTAACCACATGCAGGGCTGATTTTTAAGTTCCATAACGATGTCAGTATCACTTTGTATTTGTGGTTTTACTGTGACATAATAATTCAAGACTTTCTGAGACACAAAAGGATACTGCATTTTCAAAAAATAAAGGATGCGCTCAAATAAGTGGTTTGTCTCCCTTTGATAATGCCTTTTAGTATATGATTTTCAATAAACTGTGTCTGACACATCTTATCCTTTTAGAGACCAAAATACATGCTGTGAATGAAAAACATTATACTTTGCCAATATTTTTTTATTCTATCAACAATGTGCTGCAGACTTTAACTCAACTAAGGTTAATTTAAAAATAATAATCACACTGTTGTGTACTTTTCGGTAATTAAAGACTGCAAATTACAATTTGCACATCAATGCAAAATATGGGCATTGATTGTCTCTTTCTGGTTTTATTGTTCTTCTCTTTCAGGATGTGGTTTCCAAGCTTACAGCAACAAACTCAACCAGTGATGTGTTTTTTTCAACAGATCTGAGAACAAACAGCAGGAAATCAAACTGAAGTAAAGCTCTTTGCCTTTCTATCTCCTTTGGAGGAGTAAGCCAGTAGTAGTGTGTGCAGGGGGCTGCAGGAGGCACACAGGGACACGTGTGATAGACGACCCGATAATGTACTTACAGGGACAAACTGTCACATCTCTGCTGGGCTCTGCACTCCACAGGTACGCCGAGCCCAGACAAGGCCAGGCAGTGACAAATGGACCCAATTTCCATTTATTTATCTATCTGTTGTGTGGAACACAGAACACATTCTGGTCTGCTCCCCCTATAAATCTTTATCCTGTTAACACAACACCAATAAACCGACACATTAGCCCTCCCATGCAGCAGACTAATCAAGCACATACCCGTCACACAAACCGTAAAGAACATCAGCACCATGGCTGTGAAATTACTGGGAAACACACATCAAGCGGACAATTATAAAATCCCTGCAGACAGGTGAACTCACTCATGCACACTCAAATAATAAACAATAACAAATAAACATTTTCACAATTCTGGAGAGCAAAATTTAAAGGATGAACTCAGGAGAATAAATCTGGGGCAAAAGCTGCCTAATTTAAAACACAATAATACGTTTTTGCTGTGGCGATAGAAGGGGCTCGTAGAAAGCCACAGGGAGTGATGGGGTCAGGGGTGAGGGAAGGCACACATTTATACTGTTTAGATTTGATAAGGTCTGGAAATTGCTGAGAGAGGAACCCACGTCTGGAGAGACAAGCAGCCTGCCAGCCAGTCTGTCTCAGTGACTCAGTTAGGAGGTCTCACATGACATGATGTCCCCTCTGCTATTAACCCTGCTGACAAAAGCTTGACTCTTACACACACATCTACATCATCAGCAGCTAATCTAACTGTCCCATCTACAAACACTACACTAGAAATAATATTTCCGTCTCTGCAGGCCAGCTCACTCCCTCTCACTATTGCACAAAAACAGCTGCAATCACACCCCCTTCTCTCTAACTGTCATTAACACACACAACCCATAAACGCCCCCCGCTGGTTTTGTCATATTACCTGGCAAAACACCAACAGATTTTTTCGCTCAGTGCCAAGCAGCTAGTGGTGTGAATGGTTGAGCCGCTGGATTTAATTAGTGCTGTGCCCATATGGATTAGCAAAGAGACAGGCACACACACAACCAGAAAGTATGTCACGTCCCCACCTGATCTGCTCTTAACATTGCCCTTAGTGGCATGCATACACAGATGCACACATGAATACACACACCAGAGGGAAAGGGTGGGGTGTGGGACGGGGGGGCGCTCTGCAGCTTTGTAATCAGGTGATTTCTTTGCTGTAAATTTAATTGGTTTTAGCAGTAGTGCAAAGAAAACGTCAAGGTTGGCTTGCTGCACCATGTGAATGGAGACAGCTGCACTGATGGGCAGGATGTAGGAGGGAGCAAAGTGAACACACTGCTAAAAAGATTATTTAAAAAACCAGCGAGGTTGATAAACAACATACTGTCATCCTGGCAACAGAGAGATGCAGATGGATGGAAGGACATGCGAACACTTGCACCATGCTCTGGGAATATTCTCTTCGCCTTTCATTCACTTCCACTAAAACCCACGCAAGTGACACATTTCTGTGTCTGTCAGTCTCCTGCTAATTAACAGGCCAGGGATTGTTACATTTTGACACATGAATCTACATGTTTAGCCAATATTCTTTTCATGTACCACCTACTACCTGTCCCCTTATCCCTGTGTGACCTGTTACTGAACTACAATGTTAATTGGTTTGTTGTTGGATGCATGTTTTATTCCACAATGAGTGGGACTTCCGGGGGACTTCCTTTGACATGCTGAGCTCTTCTCTCCTCTCTCTTTCAATCTGTGTGCATCCATGTCCCATAAATGCTTGTTACTAACTTAGCTCTGAGGATCTTATTCCCTGGAGTCCTTGTGTTTTTTTGCCCCGCAGCTTTCCTTGGATTAGGGTGGCACCTAAGTTATGGTTGCAGCTGTCGCCATGGTCCTGCTCCGCGCCCTGCTATGCCCTGCTACACCCTGCTACGCCCTGCAGTGCCCTGCTACGTCCTGCTATTCCCTGCAGTGCCCTGCTACGCCATTAACTACTACAACTACTATTTCTAGTCATAGTTCCATTATCTTTATTGTGACTATTATTGCCACTGTTCATCACACCCCCAACCGGCAGCGTCAGACACCGCCTACCAAGAGCCTGGGTCTGTTCGAGGTTTCTTCCTAAAAGGAAGTTTTCCTCACCACCAGAGGTTTCTGCCTAAAAGGCAGTTTGTCCTCGCCACTGTCGCACTAAATGCTTGCTCTTTGGGGAATTACTGGAATTGTTGGGTCTTTGGAAATTATAGAGTGTGGTCTAGACCTACTCTATCTGTAAAGTGTCTCGAGATAACTCTTGTTATGATTTGATACTATAAATAAAATTTAATTGAATTGAATTCAAATCTGACTAAAAACCTAATAGCTGCCCTTAACATATCTTGTGAGGTTGACCATGCACTGTTCTACTAAAACATGACTAAAGTAATGTTTCAGTGCCAACAGTTAATGAAGAAGAGAAAGCACATTTCCAAGATTGTTTTTTTAAAATAGTTTCCTTATAACCACGTGTTCACTTCTGTTATTGTAAAAAGGGGTGAGTGGGTGGAGAAAAGGAGGGTACTTCTTCACCAGATCAAGACTCTGGTATTTGCTCAAATGAGTAAGTGTCTGTTTGTCATCTTAAGGCCAGCCCAGATGTCAAATCACACACTCCTCCTGGAATTAGGTTCACTGATTGATCTGCTACCTGAATGGGCCGTGCCATTTCCTCATTTCTGTTCAACAATACCCTCAATGCACAAACCTAATGGAGTCATCAATGATGCGTCACAGACTGAGACAAGAGCTGAAATTGGGTAATAGGGTTTGGTTATTCTTTGCCCTTACCAAGGCTCCTGAAACTGAAATGTGGTATTTAGTTTCAGCTGTATAAATAGTGAATAATACATAGTGTGATATGCTACGTAATGTGATGGCGGTTAAGGCATTTTGTGCAGTTAAGCTCTGTATGAATAATAGCGTAATCCGCTGCAATTATGGATAGACATGTTATAATTAGCTCACTGTAATCCCTCCAGCTGTCTTCCTCTTAGTAGACATAGCATTGTCTGGATCCAAATAGGAGGAAATGAGAATGAGAGCAGTTAGGGATAGGATAACCTTTATTCTGGAAAGACATTTCTGGCACTGTGGACTCAAATTAAATGTTTTCCTTCACAGTCTGAGGAGAAAGTTTCTAACTGTCTAAAAGGCTCCATGAAGAAAAAAAAAATGTAGAGGACAGAATCAGTCAAGGTCAGTGTTAATCATTTTCGCTTCAGTTCTGCAGCATCTCCACCTCCCACAAAACAAACCACTGAGAGCCACATTATACCATTTTTTCTGTCTAGCCATGGTTGACTTCCATTTTCTTAATTTCAATTCACTGTCTCACATGGCAGCATGTGTCCAAATTAATTGGTTTGTTGTTGGGTGCACTGTTTTATTCCGCTCTGCTTGATATACATATGCAGCTGCTTTGGGGTTTGAATAAAAAGCAGGAGGTCAACATACATTTGCAGTAGACTTACAGTAATTTACAAGGAACAGTGAGATTTACTGGGACTGAAACCCTTGATTAGACCCAGTAGGTGTCTGTGCTAAAGGTAGCCCATGTTTAATAGCGCCAATTGAAGCGTACTGACTAACATGCATGGACTGTTAAAGTCCCAGTGTTTGTGAGCTTGTTGTTCTGTTCAGAAACCAAATGGGAGTGACGGGGAGGGCTATTAAACATGGCAGACTGTGTATACTGTAAACAATGTACAGCACATTCCCCGCTGCGTGTTCACAGGAGTGTGAAGCTTTCTGCATTTCTACCTCCCAGAAGCAATTTGGTACTGGAGCCATCTAGCAGTGCTGCTGCTCCCCACTACACACCCATGCTCAGAGAGGAAGCATTAATATCTATTACTGTTATGTGTCTATTCCCAATACATATAGTACTATTAAAGAGTAGTAAAAAGAAAATATCTCTGAATTACAAAAACATGTTCTCACTTAGCTGTCGTGGTAGGCCGGCAGATGGTCTTGGATTTATTTGCCCATGTTCTGAGATAACAGACTCCAGGATTTCTGCTGCTACACCAACAAAATGGAGGTTAAATGAAATGTTGCGTATGGTGCTCACAACATTGAAAAATGACACAAAGCAACATATCTTTCCAGTGGTCCTATTACTCTGGATAACCCACCAGCATGACCTTGACCAGTTTTCAATGAAACTACTTTCTAATAAAATAATCATCCCCATGGAAACCATTGAGAGCATGTTTTTTCTATTATCCAGAGTAACAAAACACTGTTTCTGGAAATAGATGTTGCCAGTGAAATTGTCTTTATACTGTTACCCTCTAAAAAAAAAAAAAAAAAAAGTTAAAAGGCCGGTTCACCAAAGTTACACAATACACACAAGATTTTGGCAACTCCATGAACAAAATTCACCACCATTGAATTGGAGAAAAGACATAAATCTCAAAGCATAGATGTATAAAACCAAAGGCTACAGTTATACCACAGTAAGCGAGGAAATATCTCCACCATGTAAACTCTCGTTAAAAATGATAAACAAATGGTTGCAACCCTTCCAATGTCCTGGTCCAGCACAAGAAAAGTGCATTCCTCATATCACCTGAAACTCAGAGGATTTAATTTATAACTTAACTAACGATGGATACTATCATCTTTTGCCCTCTACCCTATTTCTTCCTCTCTACCCCTCCCCACTAGCCAATACTATACCTCCATCCCCCATGGCAATGTGAGGCGGGCAACACTATCCGCTCTAATACAGAACCTCTAGAGATATCTGCCTTCTCAGCATGCAGCGGAGCTAGAGACGGTGAAACAGATACACACACATTTGCACACACACACACACACACACACACACACACACACACACACACACCCACACACACACACAGTGGAAACCTCGGGTCTGAGATAATCAATGCCAACAGAGCCGCAGCAGATAGAGAGGCTGGAGAGTCAGACCCAAGGCCAGGTTCTACTCAAACAAGCAAAGCCCAGAAAGAAAATACACAAAGAAGAAAACGAGAAATATGAGTACCCTGACCCATATTTGCAATTCTCTCGCCTGTGTACACTATATTTCATCTGAATTCTTAAGACTTTATAGTTTATTTATGGAATCAGTTTATTAAAAAGATAACACATGCAGGAAGAGGCACACTGTGCATTTGAGATAAACAAAAACCAAGAAGCAAAGGAGAAATAAGATGACAAAACTACAAGTGAATATAAAATGTGCTTCAAAAATACATGCATGAAAAGAATGTATGAAAACCTCGAAGTAAATCTTATATGATGTCTCAAGTTTCTGTCCATGATATATTTGTTGCATGTTTTTCAGAGGTACAAATGCTATAAGAAATGCATGCCAACAACACCAACACATGGCTTTGGCATACTGGCATTTATAAATGACACTTTGTGCGAGTGAGAGAGAAGAGGTGACAGCGAGAATATAAGACATCAGACTGACAGTGTTCCTACATCGCACTCGCTGCCTCTGCACATGCTGTCAACAAACTTCAAGGAAAAACTGACGAGACATGCAGGTGTCCGATGGCTATTAGTGTAAAAACTTCCTCATCTGTCAGTGAGGGGAACCAGTTAGTGAAGAAGCTGTCAATTAAACAACCACTCATCTTGAGAGGCTCCTCATTGTCAAAATGAAGAGTGGACGAAAAAGATGTGTGTCTGTGGTGGGTGGGTGGATGTTTTATTGCCAGTCGACATTTTGGTGCAAGACTTTTAGCAACACATTTTTCATGGCATATGCTGTATGAAGGCCATGAGGAAGGGGTTTGTACCAAAAATGAAAGCAGGTAATTAAACAGACAGCAGAGGTAAACGTTGTGTGCAGAAATCCTGAATAAGCCTGTGGAAGCAATTTATTTAAAGCTTTGAAAAACCATGACCAACAAGCAGTGACATAACCGACACAAGCACATACATGCAGCCTGAAAGTTATTGCACTTTTTTTTTTAAAGGTCCATAGTACCACCATTAGGAAAGAAAGGTTTTCTGGAATCCCAGTACCCGAACAATCCAATTATCAGTCAAGCTACGAATCCCAGTTCACTTCACTCACTATAAATTCATTCAGTGAGCCTATAATTAGCCAGCTCAGCTTGAAGGCCACTTGGATAACATATAGTACTGGAAAGGAATATCCTTCTTATGTACAGTGTCTATGAATCTTTCATGAGAAGATACAAAACTTGCCAGGTTACAGTCAATAAACTAGTCAGATGAAATCTAGATTCAGATCCAATGGTACCATTGCCAGGGGTGGGAATTACAGGGTACCTCACGATACAATACGTGGCTCACGATACCAATAATATCACAATCCAGCAATATGTGATAATCAATGTGTTGCTTGACAATAATAATACATCATGATATCGGTCTAATTCAAAATAACAAATACAAAATGCCTGTGAGTAGGCTAAGTGTAATTTTTCTCTCTTTATTCACTGCAACTCCAAACTGTTAGAAAACAGCACAATTCTGCAGCACAGTTTTTTCTGATTGTAAATTAAAATTACAGAACTATAGAGCAACTATAGGTCTTGATTTTGGACTTAAATGTGGCTGGGGCATTTATTATTTTCAGGGACTGCTGTCCGCCATCCCGTTGAACACCTCATCCTCTTCAGCTAGTTAACTTATGTTCAATCCCTCACTCATGCGCTGGGAGGGGGGAAATCTATTTAGAGCCCCTTATTTTATTAATTAAAATAGCTTATTTGGCTGCAGCGTATCATTTTACCTATTGTACAAGGAAGAATAACAATATATTGCCGTATCAATTATATTGTTAATTTTGTCCCACGTACCCCTAACCAATGCATGGCGAGATCTGACAGATGGTACAACTCAAAACATTACTAACTGTCAAACATATCCGACACTCAGAGATGATGCAATCAGTTGATCTAGATGGGACTGTCTGTCTTTCCTCACATCATCAACTGAGTAGGCAATTGATAATCTACTATAAAGCTGGAAGGAAAGGCTGGATGCAATGACATTGAGGTACTACTACAATCAATAAATAAACCACAAAGGGGAAAAGCATTCTTCAAACGTTTTGTTTTGTGGGTACGAATTGTCTTCCTGGAATATCTAAATATACTTTTGTGGTAAAAGCAAACTACATTAGCACTGTGCCGCTGGGGCAATTTGTGCATTAGGGTAGGAGAGCGCACCTGTCATTGATCTGCCACACATAATGTGGCACTAGGAAATGGAGGTGCCATCAAGCATAGAGCCAACAGAGACACTATTTCCACAGATACTGATGTTTTATGTCATTACCTCATGTTATTACAAAGACATGACTTCCGTAAAAAAAAAAAAATCTTTCTCAGTTTAGTTGTATTTCATTTCAGTCTCCTTGTGCATTTATTAATACTAACTGCATTTGATATTGAATTTGATTGCTACACTTTCCTTACCCACCATAACACACACATTTAGTTAACATGGGTAACCTGACTATATATTAGTTACATTCCAATTGAAATCAATAGAATCAAAAGTTGACTTTATAGTGACTAAGTCTGGGTATCATTTACAAAATAACACCAGTGGTGCAGATATCAATAGAGTACTTCATTTGAAATAACCCTTCCACATTTTATGCACTTATATTCATTGGATGCAGAGGCGTGTAGTATAGCCATACTTTTGAACGTTATGGTGCCATCTCTGCACTGTAAGGTTTGTAGTGGACAAATCACACATCACATTAAATTGAAGAACACTTGCGGTGATTAGCTGCAACCAAAACCATACAAATAGTCATTTTTATTCTCAACCATGGCGACAAAAAGGATTGCATGCACGCATTGTTTGACTGGAGAAGTATTGATACTACTATTTATGTTGATACCTTAAAGGTATCGAGTACCAATAGACAGACCTAGTTGTGACCTAATTGATCAATGAGAGGAAAGCAATTATAGATAGATGATCTTTATTGTCATTGCATATATTTTACCACAAAACTCTGTTGGAGCGGTCCAATTTGCAGCATTAAAATATGAGATAAAATATAAAATATATGCCCACTTACACACACCTCACTCATGCCCATGACTACAAACACATTGTTACCCATAATATAAATGTTTTAAACTTAAACAACAAAACATAAGGAGCAGTTAACACAAAATTTCATTAGTCATTAGTGCACAGAGTCCGTTATTGCATTAAGCCTGTGTGTGTGTGTGTGTGCGTGATGTGTCTGTGCATGTGCGTGTGTAGAGGGGTGGGGGGGGGAATTGGGGGGGGAAAGAGATGATGGGGGTTGCTATGATTTCTGCAGCCTGTCCACAGCTCTAGGAAAACAAATACTGGTTATACAGTATGAGCACTTTGATTCTGTATTGCCACAGACTGTAAAATTGTTAAGACTTGGGGTTTAACATCAAAACCCTTATCCTTGAAATCATTTAATCCTGTTTTGATTCAGATAAATTGTGATTTTTGCAAGTGTCTGCCCCATTACCGTACCCTCAAGCAAGGAGTAGAATATGAGTGGCCAGACAGACAGTTCCATTCACATAGTAACAGGTGGTATTTGTCTCATCTTCCATTCTTTCACTGACACACATATTATTCTGGTGGTCGACCAGTTGCTGACAGGTTGTCAAACAGTCAATTCAGCTGTTCATCCCTCCGACCTCAGAGACCTGTGACAACACTGCCATGATTACAAGCCCCAGAAACACCACTTCATCAGTGCAGGGTGGCAGTGACATTCATTGTCCTAAAGCCTAAAGAAAGTGATTTACTTCACTAGAAAGAAGCTGATCGATCACTCTGCAACAGTATACATAATATCAGCTAAGCCCCATGACATTACTAACTACGAATACATATTATAATCACATTAGTCTGATAGATGAGCTGTAAACTCACAACTTTAAGTGGTTGTGTGTGTGTGCATCTGTGAGTCTCTATAGATAATAAAAGTGAAACATAAAACATTTTTGTTTTATTAGTATCATGCACATATTCCAAGTTGACATTTGAACCTAAAAATGTTATTGCATTGTTCTCCTGGAAATATATTAAAAAATAAAAAAAAATAATAATAATAATTTCAGCAGCCTAATAGCATATTTTTCATGCTTGATTGTGATAAATTGGCAGAAGATTGCTGTTATGAAAATGAGTTGAATCCGGACATGCTTTACATAACTCATATTAAAGATATGGGTGGGGAGAAGACACAGATTTATGTTGTAAATTTAGCATGACAAATTCAATAAATATACAAAAAAAACCACACATCCTTGGTTATATTTGCATTAGCTGGTTATAATGTATGTGTGTGGAGAGGCATTTATATGTGGGTAAATGAATGAGAAGTCCCAGTGCTAAGGGCTATATCGCTCTGAAGATCCTTTTAATTATCTTCAGTCCCTCTTCAGTGTCTCTTGGTTTTCCTTTACCTCTCAGCTTTATCCACTCCTTCAACTCCCTCTGCCTCATCTCATGCCGTCTGTATGTCTGCTTCTTTGTTATATCTCCGCAATAGCCTTGGGAAGTCTGGGAGGAACAGTTAAGGGACTTTTCCACAGAGAAAAACAGAGATTGAGAGAGTTGTGCAAACAGAGAGGATAGGAGTTTTGCATAATGCAATATTCCATCTTTTCCTATTTCATGGCATTTGAAGATGGTATACTCAACATATATTTGAGAGAATTAATGCTATGGGAAGTCTACTTGTACACATATGCTGTAATGGTGCTTGTAGATACTGGTATTAGATTGTTAGGTATAAGTAGATTGAAGAGATCTCTTAGTCATCTCACTGTCTCTGTCTCACATAAAACTGAAAAATATTGGCCATGATAACACAGACAAAAGGAATTTACTTTCTGGGTGTGGAAAGAAGCTGCCAGCTAAGCAAACAGACAGATTGTGAATATTAATTATTACTACATCCAAACCACATAGCAACACAATTAATTGAAAAAATATTGAAATTGCCTATTTGAATTTTGTAATGACAACATCACAAAGGCTGTTGATGTACAAAAGATAAAGGGTAGAAAAAGCACAGCCCCTTAAAGTGGAAGTGTGGTGATACAAGTCAAGTTCACACACAATGTTTGGCACTATTTCATTATTTTTCAGGTGCTGAAGAATTAATCTAATTTAAATAATTTTAGCTTTTTTTGACATGGGTAATAATAATAACATTGAATAATAAAAAATAGCGCCAGCGTCAACATGAAAATGTACAGACACACCCTTGTTTTGGTGTAGTGACAATAATGGGGAACACATCACTGGTCATCAAAGCTTCCAGTAAGCAGCATCAACAATGGCAGCTCCATCAGAAACCTGTCTGCACATTCCAAAGTATTCCCACAGGAGAGAGATGAAGCGATGCTCCAGAAGGAGGAGGAGAGGGGGAGGAGGAGGGAAATGGCAGAAAATAGGGGATGCAGAACTGACAGCCATGCAGGCACAGGGATGGTTGTAGTGCCTTGAAACTATTCACCTCATTATTCAGCTTCCATTGAGGAACCACCCCTCTCTCTCTCTTTGTCCCCCACTTCACTTCATGTTATAAATCACCACATCTGCAGCCTATTAGAGAAGATACCAGAATCTTTGGTTGTGGCGGGTAAGCAGTAGGAGCAATACTGCATAAACAGTCTAATACTCTGCTGCTGCACTGGCAACTGCTCACATCTCGGATTCCAAGTGTCTGTGACTGCTTCTTTGTGCTGTAATTTCTGTAAAGTACTGTATTGAGATTCAGTGAAGTGCAGTATATCTCAGATTGCCCTGCAATGTTTCTAAAAGCTGTCAGTCACATTATTTATGTATGCCGTGCTTTAATGCTCAAGTTTTTCATGTAATGTATAATCAAAATTAGGTTGTCGCCATATACATTTTCATAATAGCTTCTTAGTTCATAACTATGCAGATGATATTCAGCTTTACCTCTCAGGTAAACCAAACTCTTTCACCTGGTTGGCTACATACCTGATTAGCAAATTGTTGTTTAATGAATTTAGCAAACCTCTAAAGATTGAATACATCATTGTTGAGTCAAAATAATGTCTGTATAATGTGTAATTTGTTAAAGGAAGGAAAGAAAAACAGGTGGAAATATCAGAAATATTTATTTCTGTATTTGACTGAAAGCAGCTGGCAGGCAGAGCCCCAGCAGGAGAATGAGTGAAAAAGTAAACTTGCCTTGTGTAGCGTACAAGCAATGGGCAGAATTTGTGTTGTTACCAGTGGTGGTGAGGAGTAAGGGTAACACCAGCATCTAAATTAACCAAAGTGATATGTGCAGGTAAGTTTACATTGTGTTTAATATGCTGCAGCTGACCAGCTAATTAGCTATCTGACATTAGCAGTGCACTTTTCCCCATTGAATGCTTGTTCAAGCTAAGGTGCAGGACAAGACGTGCGCTTATGTTTGTTAATTAGATAAGGAGGCGACATTAGCAGGAAAGCTGTTCCATCAGAACAACTATGTCCCGCCAGTCTTCGCTTCGTGCATTATACTAGTTTGTTAAGGTAAGAATGAATGTTGATTAAAAAAAAGACATGTTTGTCTATATTGCTTCAAAACAGTGTAAAAACAAACACTGTATTGAATTACAGTGCAATTTGGCTGTCTGGTATTCATTCAGAATATTTGATTATGGTTGGCAGTAACAGAGCAAAGTGTCCACCTTCTAGATCACAGAAGAATTTTGATTAGCTTAATGATAGCCTAAAAAGTTGGCATTTTAATCATAAACACTAACAAACAATCATCAAACCACAATTACACAGTGCACATCTGGGTGAGCGTTCATTTTTCATTTTCATGCCCTGAAGGGACTGTCAGAGTTGTACTGAGCTTGATATTTTTTTTAAATAGAATTAGTTAACTTTTACCGGGTGGTATGATACCACACCAAGCAGATATTCTGAGAGAGCAGGCGGATAGCCTTGGCAAATGAAAACTGAGTTTGAAATGAAAAAGTGACACAACCTTTGACAGATAGCATTAACCCCGAGCACACATATGGCTGGTGGGTGCTGTTGACTGTGGCATTTTGGAGTGACAGATAGAGGATGGATAAGGCTAATATCTCAGCAAATGCACAACCATCCCTCTTCTCTTAGTGACAGCAGGATTACTCAACCATGCAGTAAGCCTCTAATACTTGCACACTGACAAATTCACAAGTAAAGTATAGGGCGCACTAGACATATCATAGTTTATGTCATTACTGGGTTTGTTGCAAGTTGTGACTCGATGATGGTTATTTTACTGTTAATTAATTTCAGTTGTTGGAAACACTTCGGCAGCTAAGCACACGAGTGCTGGTTGCTTGGCCCTCTGGGGGGTTTCTCTTGCCATGTTACAAATCAGCAAGAGTGAATAAAATACATATGACATCAGAGTAACATAACACAGCACGCACTGAGTTTTATCGGAAATTGATCAAATCTGGCTGCGTTACTGCTCCAAGGCTGCAGGGAAATGCAACCGGCACTGAGGTTCAGTGCTGAGCGGGAAAAGATTTACTGTCGGGGGAAATGGGCCGAGCCAAACGGTGTCTCCCCAGCAACAACCAGAGCTGAATACATCACCCACAACAAAATTATATCCAACAGGATTTGGACGGGTGTGAGGGTGCTTGTAGAAGAAAGTGAGAGACACCCAAAGTGTATGCTTAATGTCACCCACGTATGGGCACACAGGGGCATACTGTAGACAATCATTAATAGACAGGATTGTTGATTTGACTCACACAGGCTGCCTTCTCCCTCCTGTGGCACGTCTGTCTCTGCTCGTCAGCAACTTATTCTCCAAAGAGGAGCACAGAAGATAAAAGTGGAAGAAAAAAAAATGTGCACACATGCACAACATGGCCAATAAAGAAGGCTGTATATCTGTAATGTAGAGGAACCTTCAACAGTGCAGATAATTCACAATGCCTGGCAGCTTATTACCGCACATAAAGCTAGACATTTCTTTTCTTTTCTTGACAAGGCTAAGAAGCATCCCTACTGCAAAATACAAGCTCCTTTTTGCCAGAGAAAGTGGAAAACAAAAACAAAGGGAGTTATAATTAATGGTTTAATTCAGTAATCTGTCAAAGAATGTAAAGATGTGAAGGTCAGTCCTTTCTTTCCAGTCAAAGCAGCAACTGTTGTTTCAGTTGACACAATGTACACAAAGAAACACAAAATAGGAACACCTTTATATTCTGATAATACACACACCCAGGAGCCATATGGTCTTTGTCAGATGCTCTTGAGTACTTCCCATCTCTTTTTCCTGCCGCTGCAAGCCAAACAGACTCATTCCCTACGTCCTGACACTCAGGCACAAATCTGGCTCTTGGAAACGCTGAGCCTAGGGGAATATAGCGACCAACATTGTTTAGACAATACTTGCAGTTCACTCGCACCAGTCTCCAGACTGTAAACACAAACCAGCTGTCCCAGGAGTGTGATACTTATTCACTGACTGATCTAACCATAGGCCAACTGGGAGAGAACAAGGCAGCAGGATGAGGAACAAGAGGCTAGCACAGCGTTCACAGACTGTCATGGGCAATTGGAAGTAAACACCGGTATCTGTACAATGTGTCAGTGTTTGTCTGTCAAACAATATCACTCCTAGTCCATACGGACAGAAAATGACAACTTTCCTTAGACATCCCACTATACTGCCACTTAGGATCTTTTATTGCTGTTATCCAGAGTGACTGCAGACAGGATGCAGTCAGGGACAGTGACAGCCATTTGAAGTGGAGAGCCATTAGTTAATGGATAGGGGCAGGCAGAGGGGGAAATGTGACCTCTGAGAATCCGCCTCTCTTTTTGCTGCCACATACGTCTCCTGCACCCGCTCGTTTCCAACATAAGATTGCAATCAAAGAGGAGCGGATTGGGAGACAGACCAGGGGTCCCACCTTAAGCTGCCAATCTCACAGTGTGACTGAGCTGTTCACATCCCATAATCCACTTCAGAGAGTATGGTGTTACATTGAACATGTCCGTCATGTTAATGCATTCATGTTATTACCACACACCATCATATGTCTCCCACTGGCTTACCCTTTAAAAGATATGAATAGCAAACAAATCCGCCTACATTAAGGATGATGAAATATTCATACAGTATAGAGATGTATGTTTTATATGAATTGTCTAAGAAGCAGAGGTGGATTTGTCCACTACCTTTTTGATGATTTTGTCTATTGTCTTTTTTTACTGGGAACCACACAATATTTTGTTAATCCAGATAACACAAACTGATTTTTAAACATGGATGATGTACAAACACTGTGAGCTGGCTATTCACATATTAAACATTTAATTTACTTGGAAAAACCCTGAGACGAGAAAAAAAAGCCTTACAAATCTGGCTTGTTGTAATTTGGGTTACAATTTTGCAGAAATTTCAAGGCATGCACCAGAGGTTGTTAGAAGTCTTATCAAGACTGCTTCATTTTCCATGTTAAATTACTGACATTTATAATCCTCTTACATGTATCTATAAATTTAGCTGCCAAAAAAATTATATAATATTTTAACCATGTACCTAAATAAATCAAATAATAAGTTATGATTGTATTTGTACCGACTTTCAAAAAAAGAAAAAAGTAAGTCTAAACTGTTGCTATAAAATATACAAAAGTATATAATGCAATGAATGGTGTTTTTGTCTTTTGGCTTTGGCTGCTGTGTCTTTTAATATCATGTGAGGTGAGGCAAATGTATTTGTGTGACATGTAAATAAAAAACTAAATTATCTGAATAATCAGCAGGGAAGTTTCCTTCTCTATATACGCTCACATGCGTGAGCTGTCATGTGGCTGTATCATTGTCTTTCCCCGTGGCTCATTACTTCATCACTGCAGTGCTGTGGCCACTGGCCTAACCTTCAGCCCCGCCACACGACTCACTTTTCTTTACCAAATGGCAGTGTCCAATTAGTTTAAGAATATCATTTATTCCTCTGCCTTACTGAACCTAAAAACAGGTCTACTAGCCAATAACCTTTAGAGTACACAGGCTGACTTTGCCTTCACCTCAATAAAGCGCTCCATGATTGAATCAAGTGGTTAAGGTCAATAGGACATATGTTCATTTCCCAGGGTCCTCAAGGGTCCCTGCAGGCAGAAAAAAATGCTGAGTGTCTTCTGTGACATTTATTGGATAGGAACTAAGTTATATGTCTTTTTCCCTTTCAGAATGGGCTCCACTAGACCATGTGTGTGTGCTTGTATGTGCGTCTGTGAGCATGTTGTGTGTGCTTACGCAGTATTTCAACCCTGTGGTCATGCTTCAGGCACCAGCGCATACTACATCTGTCACTGTCTCTACCATGTCACCTCAATTTTCTCCAAACTAGTTTTACTTCTGTGCCTTGAAGGACAGACACGTCTTCCTCTCTCTCTCTCTTCTGTTCCAGTCTGTCTCTGTCACTCCTGTCCTGCTCCCATCACTTTCAGCCTGTCAGTCTTTTGTCAGCCATCTCCCCATTTTTCATCATCTCTCCCTTACTTCACTTAAATCAAAGCGGCATCGGGAAAACTTATAATACGGTAAATTCATTTGGAATTGAGTCAAGGCTTTTATAAGTAATTCATTTTCCACTGTAGCTTTCACTTTTACTTTGTCGATAAAAGATCAAATGACTAACGCTCATTGGGACTTTTGTCAACGTGCTTCACTGCCTAGGTAGCCGAGTCCATGAACTCATCATATTATATAAAGTGACAAGATATTCAAGAGAGCCAATCATGCATAACCATTATGACTATCTAATGTTTATTTTTAGGGACAGGTGCAGAGTGTACATTATTCATTGCATTGACTTACGGCATTATATCTTCAGCGCACTGGATGTATGGTCTGCATGCAAACATTGAAGTAGGATTTTTCTAATAAACACAATAAATTCCATACAATCTCCGGTCATCCTCCAGCCTGTTACACTGACAACCAGAACATCAGCCAACCAGAGGTGCTCACCAAGAGCAGCAACACACTGGTTTATATTCAACATGTGCAGATGGGATGCTGTCTCTTAAACAGTGTGTGTTTTACCTGTGTAGTAGTGGGAGTGATCAATTGTGCATGGTGCACAGAGGAGACAGAAATGCCAAAAACTGGAGAGAAGTGCACACTGCTGTTATGTTCACTGTTGCTGGATGTAAACTAACATGAAGCAGGAGGAGTTCAGTGTTTCAGTGCATTTTGAAGTCGGTTTAAAAGTGAATATTAAGTGGAGAAAATAAGCTTTCTTTTAGCTTTTGGAGGCATTTGCTGGTCATTACAAATATGGGGGGCGGGCTATTTCCTTTTTTTATTCATTGGGGGGAGGGGCAAAAATTATAACATTTGATGATGCAGTTACAATATAATAATGTGCTTATGATACACCTATTGTGGCTACTCTTAATACTGGAAAATGATGCTGCTCTATTATTGTGAGTGTCATCACACAGTATTATCTCCTGAGGGATTTTAGAGAGTGACAGACGTAATAAGTGAAACATGATGATACCTTGTGTGTGTGTTTGTCAAAGTAAATTATTCAAAAACATCAGCTTATTGTGCATCACACAAAGAGTAACTAGAACATGTCAGCTCGAAACCCAGTCATTATTTTGAATACAGTTCCCTTTAGTCAAAGCAACCTTTAAGCAATCAGAACACTGCACAAAATTAACAACTTTCACATTAACAATACCAGACGAATGATGTGACACGTTGGTCTATTGATAGAGTAAGGTCAGTCCTCCTTTTAACACTCCCCAGCTTCATAATCCTCTTATAAACTCCCTAACTCAGCAGCACTGGCCAAAGGGGGTTCGGTTTTACTATCCAGCCCCAGGGTGACCCAAGAATCTGTATGTGACCTCTAAAGGATGGAGCAGGGAGACATAACTCATCCAGGCAGCTTCAACAAGTCCTCCCTGTGTTCCCCCTACCCTCAACCTTAAAACCTGACAGTAAATTTAGTGAACTCCCGAGAAATAAACTCTCCCCCTAGAGGGCTGAGCTTCTCAGGGTTGGAGTGCTGATCTAGCATTACCGTGATACGTTTGACCATCTCTTTCATTATAATTCAAAAGGTGAAAAGGATACTAGAGAGGTATTATATATTCTAAAACCTTTGCAAAATATCTGCCCAGGAGACAGAGCCTGGGTAAAGCCCTGTAAGCTGACACAGCGGAGCAGAGCAGGGGATCGACAGTAAAGGATGGGGAGCTATGCAGTGTGTGAGGGCATGGCTGTGGTTGTTAACCATTGTCACCAACACTTCCTTCTTTTAGTGCAGTCTTTACTCATGTTGTTTACCGGATTCCAGTGCTTTTGGTCTTGCAGAACCTGTGTCCCATATGGATTCACAGACCATCTGCACTATTACTCCAGCCTATTCTGATGGTCGTAAGCCCTGACCCTTGTCCTCTGCCCCCTGCCCTCTGTCTGCTTTTACACAAGCTCCATTCCATCGCTCTAACTAAAGTATATATACGTACAGACACATACGTTTGGCTGCTGCATGCAACCTGACAAATTCCTGTCTGAGACATGCTGCAGTGAAAGGCTGTTTAACTGGCAACACCACAGACTTGACACTTACAGCTCTGCGATTTCGCGAGTTGTCATCTGTTGGGAACACACTCAGCACTTGTTTAAACCTGGGGACTAAAGCAGACACACAGCTGCCGCATCTGACAGGTGGGTCGCATAGTTAACTTCCACCTGCTCCTCAACCATACATGAGCCATATTGGAAGGAAAGTAACAAAATGAAAAAGAAATTTGCACAATATGTTTCATGTATAATTAGATGAATGCAATTGGTTAACTTGAAAGTGAGAAGACACTAAGTAAGTATGAGAGTAAATATGAGACTGTGATGCATTTTAGTGAGGATGAAAGTATTTCCACCTATGACTTTTTTTTTTTTTGTTATCCTTGCTTCAGGACTTGCAGGAGAGTATTTAAAGGTCATATTGAGGAAATATTTTTCAGACTTTCTTTGAAGATGGATATTAAAATCCCCACTATCATCATGCAGGATAAGAGATTGGGAAATCAATTAAAATGCTTAAAAAGAGGCCGAGACAATTATTATCTGCAAATCTGCGTCTTATGCCTGGGTATTAGAGATAGCTGCACATGGGTGTTCCATTGTTTTTAACAGAATTATTAAAGCTCTCAGCACTGTAACATGTAAACAGAACTTACTAGCTACTTCCAGTGATGCATTGTGACTGATCGCCTGGCCCAAATAGTTTCGGGCCACACACACGTAGCTGCCATCGTCGGGCTTGCTCCGTCGTCCGTGGACGATGCGTAGGAAGAAGAGGGACCCGCTGGGCAGCAGCATGCGGTGGGAGCGGGGGTTGTCGCGGTCCGTCTCAACGCGCTCCCCATCTTTGTACCATTCCACCGTGGGGGTTGGACGGCCCTCTGCCTTACAGTTGAGAGTGGCTGGTTCCCCTTTGGACACAATGAGGTCAGAGGGGTGCTCCACAATGCGGGGAGGGAAGTCTTCCTGGCGGAGACGAGACCCTAGAGAGGAAGTGGTGCAAAGGTGACAAAAGCAGAAAAGAGAATTAGTTCCAGGTACACACTTTACTGCCATATGTATGTATGGATTACAAAAAGCACATTACAAAGAGCCATAGTAAAATTCATTAAATAATCCTTCCATGCAATAAAGAGTAGTACTAATCAAAACAGCGGCAGCTCTAAAGGAATTAGACACAGCCTGTTATTATAGCTCCTATTACCAATAATCCAGTTTGACAATATAATTACTACACAATTGCATGGCGCTCATAAAATGTTTTGCTTTTGTTTCAGCAGTTGGAACCCTATGAGGCATTGTAAATTAAATTAAAAAAACAATGCTGACGTGAAATCCTCGGGAAGTAATATCTGTCAAAACATGTCTAGCTTTAAAACATGTATTTGCAAAGAAATATTTATATACAGTTGTTTTTTTTACTTTAGGGCTGAATTATAATGGGATTATGGTGTTATCTGTGGCTCCACCAACACAATACTATAGATACTGTCTGTGTTAATTTCACTGATTTAAATGTCCACTTTTAAAGGCGCCTGAAACTTCTGCTACTACATGTAAACAATACAGGAAAGGCACAAGTTTCCAAATTATAATTTTTTAAATAAATATGGTGGGAAATAAGATAAGATAAAGTGTCTTCATGTAGCTATGTATTTTCAATAGATGCCTGATATTCTGAGCAAAAGACACAGGATACCCATCCTCAACAGGAGCCATCACTCTCTGTCCTCCACCTATACATTTAGTTATGCTTTGTGTTCACCATTTGGAGCCAATATTACCACAGCCTCTGAAATCATTAAACCAGCCACAGAAATACGAATCAATACCTCCAACTATGCTCTCACAACCACAAAATCACCTCTAATCCCTGCTACACTGTTGAGAAGTCATTCATTCTGGTCTTCTCAAAGAAACTGTGTAACAATGAGTCCCTGTGAGGCAGAGGACAAAGCAAACCTCCCTAATGAGATCCAGGTACACAACTCCAATGCCTCTGCACATCTTACATTCCTTCCATCTCGGCCCAATTCTGCACCTCCATGCCTGGCCACACACACACACACACACACACACACACACACACACACACACACACAGACAGAGAGAGAGAGAGAGAGAGAGAGAGAGAGAGAGAGAGAGAGAGAGAGAGAGAGAGAGAGAGAGAGAGAGAGAGAGAAGAGAAGAGAAGGATATGATGATTCATGTCATGTAACCACTGTTTACCTATTTTATTGCTGGGGGAAAACTTTTCTGTTTTTTTTAATGCTGCTGCAAACACTTGCTAACACAACCTTCAGCAGGTCACGCTTTTATGTGCCAATGGCCCTGTAAAGCAGATAATCACCACCGTGCAAGAGAGTGATGAGCTCCTGCACTCCCGCTGCAACCAATAAATCCCAAACAGACAAGTGTTTACCCAGATAGATAACACCTCACACATTGTGAAATGGGCGAGAATTTTATCCACTGGGTAGTGTGGTGGATGTTTTGTGTGTTTGAACATACAGTATGTCCTGTCTTTTCCCCAAATCATATAAAGGAAATTGTGATTGTATATAAGAGGTGCAAACTTATCATTACGTACTGTAATGTATGCTGAATTGTGCATGTTTTTGCATCCAAAAGCTCCATATTACCTGTATAGTAGCAGTCTGACTAAAAGCCCTCTTACTGCCTGACTATTAGATTCAGTTTTTTTTTCTTTCCTTCCATTTGCTTCCTTTGTCTGCTTTTCCTTTAATGCTGTCAAGTGGTCGACCTAGCTGAAAGGCTCCATGCTAATTAATGCAAAAACTGCCAAAAAGTTGAATTGTACGAAAGGCGGGTAATTACCCACCTAAAAATGCTCCTCAGTAACAACATGGCCCTTTTTGTGTGCTCCAGCGAGACCTTTCTTTGCACTGGCACGTTGCAAATGTAGCTTGAAGGTCTGTCATGATAAGACATGATGGGTAGTGACCAAATATGGTGAACCAATTCTTCACCAGCACAACCTGGGAAGGTAACAGCACAAAGCCAGGTTCTCAAAAGTAAGACCTGTTGCCTGAATGAAGGGATTATGAAAATTATGGAGGAAAAAAAGGCTAAACTGGACAGCAAAAAGGGGCGTAAACATTGCATTTAAGTAGAATTTTACAAAGGGTCCAGTTAACAGAACCTATAACAGAACAATATAAATAAAGTTGCCAATGTGGTTTTCAGTCACACATGCTGCCTACGTTTTTTAATTGTGTTAGGCTGTTGCCTAAGGGTCCATGTAGCTGCCTAAGCTCCCTGGCATTACAGAAAGGTAATATCAGCCCGCTACAAGTGGGCCCCCAAAAGACCAGGATTTATCTGCAAAGGGCCAGCAGCCAGCATACAATCAGTATGCCAAACATGCACACAGATGCACAATGGAGTACATACATACACACCAAAGGTCATTTGTAGCACCTGTGCCACTACAAATGTGTTTTTTTCTGTCTATCCTGAGTCAGTTGTGTTGTCTTTTGAAGATCTAGAGAGAGAAGGGGAATGCAGAGCAACACAAATAAAAGAGAAAGGAGCGTGTCTGTGTAGTTTTGTCTCAGCCAGTGAGAAAAGAAGTGGGTAGACAGTCTGTTTTCCCCACAACTGTGCGTCTCTCTAGAGAATCAACTAAAATGTACAGAAATAAACTGCAAAAAAGCTTTGGTATGTTGGAATAACAAGCTAGGTATTTTGTATTTTATTCAAGTAAGTTCTAGTGAGTTAGAAAAGAAGGCTTGAGGGGATATGTTATAGGAGGAAAATGAGGAGGAAGAGAGGAGGTGATAAAGGGGGAAGGTAGGGGATAACAAAAACAACAAATTGTCCACTCTAAGATTCTAATAACACATGTGACAAATATGAGCGTAATTTACTACAACGTTGGTGGTCTTGGATGGACCTACCTCAGTGTCATTTATAGTACAATGCTGTATGTATTTAGAGTGCATGAAAGGAGGCTACTATGACTGTTTGGAACCAAACCAAAGAAATATACAGAGAAAATATCAAATATAACAATCAAATTAGCTTGCTGCACTGAGAACACACTAGCTGTCTGCTCAGTATGAAACATTATCCTTTCCAAAGGTATAGCACTTCAGACAGGCTGACAGACACATGGACACACACTGATACACAGTGTTGTGCGTGGACGTGGTAAAAAGAGCACGTTCATTGAAAGTGCACTGTGTTTTGCGGCACCCGAAGACTGTTTCCATGTTGATATCGGTTTCTCTCTACCTAAATCTTAACCAAACCCTAACCACGGACGGGGGAGCTATGGGAAACATCATTTTAAAAAGAGGGAAACAACATTTGCCCGGGCAACAGACAATCACCAAAAACAAGGCTGAACCAAACGTCCGCCACACTGGCAACGAATTTGAAACGACACATCGAGTTGAAGCATCCGACCACTCTCGGAGAAGATTATTTATAAAAACAGAACATGGAAGAAATTAACGTGAACTGTGAACTTAGTTAAAAATTCTAATTTATAAACTATGAACATAACAAGTTCATTTTAATCTATGTGAACTGAGCTAGCTCTTGTCAAGTGTAAACTTGCACAACACTGCTGATATAAACATGTTTCTGAAGCAATCACTTGGAGAGCGGAGACTGGTGGAGAGTTGTTTTCAAATCAGATTTACACTCCAAATTCACTTATATGAAGAATGTGCATAATTGTCTCTTTGTGGTTTTCCCAAATAAGCAAGTAGTAGATAAGCAGTGGGTGACATGTATTCATGTAGAATGCAGTGCACTGTACCCCTTGGGTGCCGCTGACAGCTTTGTGACACAATCAACTTGCTCAGTGACTCTGACCCCAAGCCTACCAGAGCCACAGTTGTGGAAATGGTAAATCTCCACCTGAGGTACTGTGGGCTTACCTGTGCTCGAGTGCTGCTCTGGAAGAGTAGTAGTCAGGCACAGCTAGTAACAGCAGGCAGATTTTGTTGGAGGCTTAAGAGTGTGCAGTAAATGGAACCGCTATGTCTTGTTAAGGAAATCCTTTGTTTTTCAGTCTGTAAAAGTCGTTTCGTTTTCTTTTTTGTGACCCATAGGCTGGATCAGCCCACACTTTTAATGGCGAGACAGAGATTTCCAGACGCTTTGAGTTCAAAGCCGTACTCTTGCAAGTCAAATGACAGCACATGTTTGAACAGACAGTTATCCAAGACCAGATGAACAAGGCAGATATCAAGAGAACACAACTAAGATTTGGAGGCTTACAGAGCATTTGAGAGACATACATGACAAGTTACACAGAGACACAAGAGACCACCACAGCACCAAAGAGAACTGCAGTGTAAATCCCAACTGAACTAAGTAAACCACTGAAGTTGTTTCATGTTTAGTTCGTAGTCAGAAATGAAGAATGTCATTTTGAAATAGACCGGCCAGCAAGTGTTAGACAGATGTTGGCACTTCTCCACTTTTGGCCTGACATACAGTGCCAGTACACAATTACACAAAAATAATCAATTAAGAATGACTTAATATTGCAGAATGAATCCTGTGTCTGAATTAGAACTAAATGCTGTCATTTCCATCCTAAAATACACTTCGCAGACCCAGACTGGACAGCCGTCTTACTCAGACGTACTGTGACACTTAACTTGCAGCAGCAAAGTATTAATGTGACAAGAGGGTGATATTATGCTAGTGTGTGCTGTGCATCACTGCACCACATTTGGTATTTTAAGCACATTTGATTATATAGAAATGTCAGAAAAAACATCCAACAAATCCTCTCTTCTAAGGCCAAGTTCTGACTAATGTGGACTCAGCACTACATCAAAGGGGCTATATAAGGGAGACCAGGGACCTGTTGTATAACACTGTGCATACTCTATAATAAAAGGTTACATGCACACAAAAGCACAAAAGACGAAAATAAATACTTATTTTGAAAACATCTACATGCTAACCTTTAACTAACTTTCCTCATATTGAAGCATAATTAACGAGAAAAATGAGCATATAAACCTCATATCTGCCCCGGCTAACTTTAACAGAATAAGCATAGCGTTTGTTCAGGCAGAGCACTGACGGTGTGCTTGTATTGACTTGACTGATTGGGATCAGCTGTTTGCAATATGCTTCCCTAGATAGGCTCATTCACAGCTCATGTTCATGCAGGTGTACAGCACAGACATTATAACCTTACAGTTATTACTGGTATTTCGATGATTACGCTCAAGCCAATGCATGTTTGCTGCAGAAGCTCCCTCCACCACCCCAACCTCCCCCTTATGTGGCAATTTGTGTTGTTGACTTGACTAAGATTTAATGTTCATGCATGTGTTTATTAAGAGGGATTAGCTGTCTCAGCAGATTCCTCATCGCTGCTCAGATAAATGATCAGCATAAATGTTGATTGTGCATATACATACCATTAAGCTTGCAATTCAATAGCTTGACAGGGAAACGGAATAATGCCATTCCACAGATTAATAAAAACAAAGAAACAAAGGCTTTTTTGGGGGCGGGGTCATAGTGCTGACCATTAAAACAGTGGTTTTAATGATGGTGCTGAAACACATATTGTTACTCAAAGGTTGAGTGAAAATCCTCATACAGATTACCTTTTATTATGGTCATTTCCCAAGGAAATGTCCGACAATTTGGGAAATACACTTATTTGCTTTCTTGTTGCACATAGTCTATATATCGACGACGGTTCATTTATGGGATAGTTCCGCCAGATATCCCTCACTTTCTGCTTTCTTTGAGTTAACGTTAAACCCTGGTCGGTTCGAGCAATATTAAAGTTTTAAGGAAAATTTGGATTGTGCAATAAGGCAGGCCTGCTTGGTTCGTTAGGGTAATGATTGTAAAGATTTACAAAGAATATGGTTACGGCATTTACTCAAGGAAAGGGTTAAAGGAGAATTCCGGTCGATTTCAACCCGTAGCTCTGTTGTTTGTAAATCAGGAGTACTGTCAGTAGCGAGAAAAACGTGTTTTTAGCCTCTAAACATGTTCGAAATGCCATTACTAGTGCTTAGCCATGTGCAGTTATTCCTTACGGGGGAACACAGCAAATTTGACTGCAGTAGATGTGACAGAAAGGCATAAAAGTTGTGTTAATCCTTACCTCTGTTTATTACTGCTTTCCGGTCAAGTCCTCAGCAAGGAATATAAGGAATAACTGCACATGGCTAAGCACTAGTAATGGCATTTTGAACATGTTTAGAGGCTAAAAACACGTTTAAAACTTGCCCTGTTTAAGCTTTGTTTAAGACTGTTGGGTGCAAAATCTAGCAGGAGGATAACTCGGTGTAGGCAGCACCGTTTGTTTTCGTTTTTCTCGCTACTGACAGTACTCTTGATTTACAAACAACAGAGCTACGGGTTGAAATCGACCGGAATTCTCCTTTAACAATCAGTGTTGGCCGATCAGAGGAGGTTATGCCAGACTACCGCCTTTGGCTCTGAATCTCTATCTAATCTGTCAGAGAGAGAGCAGGAGTGCAGTTGTGAAGTTTAACGTTGGTAGTCCCCAAAGAAGAAGTTGGTCATTTCATGGCGCAGATTAGAACCCAAATTGAAACGTAAGCAACTAAAATTTCTGAATGTTAGAAAATTGTGTAAAATTGGTCGTTATTACTGTTTTATTATTGTATCAGGTTTAATTCCATCATATTGTTAACAGTGTCAAAAAACGTTGTTGTTCAGTAGCTAGCTCAGAGATGATCGGCTAATGAAATGACTGATTTAGCAAGTGGGGGGGTTAACACTTTTGCAAAACACTGTATCCCGTGTCACATTCTCATTAAGGGCTGAGCCCCCATAAAGGTCTGATCCTAGAATCGCTCCTGGCTACATATATATATATATATATATATATATATATATATATATATATATATATATATATATATATATATATATCATAACGAAAGAGTGATATCGATCTTCTTCATTATCTTTTGGCATGAAAGCGACTTTTTACCATTTTTGGAAAGAAAAGAAATCCAAACTTGATGGAAAAGAAACCATTTGTGTTGCTCATACCTTGGAGACACATATTCCAAACATACACACTCATTCATTTGAAAAGTAAAACACAGGCAACCAATAAATGCCAGACATTCTTTCTCAGGCTGTATAAACTACAATTAAGTGGAACAGTTGAACACTGTCATTCACTCAAGTATGTGGGGGAAGGAATGTGAGTGTGTTTCTATGTCTGTGTGTGGCCAGGACAAGGTGTGTGCAATCACATTCTCTCTCACATTGTGCTGACGCATTTGATCTTCTTAAATTGTATTTTGTACATGTGATTTTAATCACATGGACGTTACGAAAAACTTTAATTACAATACTGCGAGTTTCTTTCCTCTGGCAGCTTTCTAACAACACAATGACGCAGTCTGCAGAGAGGAGAGTGAAGGTCATGTACATGATAACACCTCCACAACTGCAGCACCCAGATGTTTAGGGCAAGATACTGTGTGGGGAGGAATAGGCTTGCAAGCTTAACACACGAGCAGCTTAAGAATGCATATTACAAGATGCAGAGGTAGATAGGAAATAATTAGAAAAAGAACTGATTGCTTTCGATAGCAATGAATCTGTGAATAATTTTTGTGATTAATCATTTAGTCCTAAAAATCTCAGGAAATAGTCAAAAATGGGCATTACAATTTTCCAAAGTCCAAGTTCACGTCTTCAAATAATTTTTAATTACATGAAACAGAGAAAAGCAGCAAATCCACATCCACATTTTTTCCCCTAAACAAAAAAAGACTCAAATGATAAATTGTTGACAATTATTTATCTCTTGATCGAATAATTGATTAACAGTTTACATTAAATTACTTTTTGACGCTCCTTCATTCAGAATTGTGTGCAAATATTTACTTGTATATTAATTTCATGAAGACAGGTTCTAAATTGATTTTTTTTTTTTTTTTTTACTGTGCAATAATACAATATTGTGAAAAGAAAATCTGGTTTGGGTTGTCAGCTGTTAAATGCTCAGTTGGAAGGTAATGGAGCAATGAAGTCCGCAGGGCAGACACAAAGCAGAACATTGCTGGTACACGATAAACATCCGAGCTGGACACTTTAACTGGAGAACAAATCCATCAGGCTGTCAATGACACAAGCTGTGGTATTGGCTTGCTTTTTTCAAACCAAAACCAAACTGCATATTCAATCCCATATTCCTGCAGTTTGTAAGAATCCAATAACATTTGTTGCTTCAGTTCATTGAAATTTTTTTTTTGCTCACACATGACATTATACTGGCTTGCTGGTCAAGTGCGCATGACATATCCTTAGCTTCGTTAATGCTATTTTCTGGTAATCCCTAATTGTGTGATAACTGTCCGCATTCCTTTCACATTTAGCTTTTTCTATATGGTATATTGCTTTGACATAGGCCCAGTTAAGATGAGTTTAGCTCCGGTATTGGTGATGAGAAACACCTTAAGCACAAGTGCCTGGAAAGGCCAGCAGCAGCCCATCTGAGAGGCTTATCCTCACTCCATTAAATGTTCAGTGGAAAGTAAAGCAGCGGTATAGGCCATTGATTATCACTCAGGCGGAGCTTGAGTGCAAAGTCAAACTTGGCCATGAAAAGAGACAGTCCCTGAAGTGGATAAGATGAAGTTGGTTATTATTAAAGAAAAAAAAAATCCACGTTGGGTTAATCTTGCATTTACTGATTTAATACGGATGCCTTATCTTCTCATCAGTTAACAGTTACAATGTAGTCTACAGTATTAAGTATACTCAGTTAAATAGACTGCATAATGTGTGTTTGACCATCTGTACTTTATCATGTTTCCTTCATCTCCTTTGAGGCTTGCAACTTATTACACTGAGTTAATACATTAATATGACATTAGCTTCATGCTGCGTCATTGCATGTCACAAGTGCATGTCTGCATGACCTACATTTATTTTCAGTCTTAATTGCGCCCCTGGTAGTGGCAGCCCAGATGTGAACTGACTGGCATACTGTGAAGGGAGAGAGACTTTGCCCTGAGCACCAAACCCATCTGAAAAAACTGAAGCCCTCTCACAGGACTTTGTCTAATCTGGAGTCCCACTTCATGAATGTGCATGCAGACACAGACATATGCATGTACTGTATTAGACAATATCTCAATACCAACAAACACACAGACATTTTAACACAGAAACAAGTTCAGATTTGCTTCTAAACCACTCGTCTGACTCTCAATTACTTTCTCTTTAATGAAGTGGCAGAATGAGTGCCCAGACCCCTGGATGTCTTTAGATTGCATTGATACTAAAACGATCATAGTATTAGCTTAATAGTCCAAGGAGACATTAATACGAGGGTGCATTCAGCCACAGGAGATTATAGGTTAGTGCTGTGTACATGGCAGCCATTACATTTTGCTGGTATTGTTAATAACCTGTGTAGTAAAAGAGTTTGATGGAACGCACTTAGCTCTGCCATACGCCCCACTGTGTCTGAGTAGGCGAATACCCGCTCCATAGTATTACCCTTCTAGTTGATTTACATTTACATATGAAAGAATACTACCACACTTTGGAAAGCATGTCCACTGTCTTGCTGAGAGTTAAGTAAGAAGATTGATACCACTGAAGCCAGAGCCAGGAGACAATTAGCTTAGCTTTGCAAGTGAACTTCCCAAATTGTCAAAATATTCCTTTAAAATGCATCTCTGGTTGACATAATAAAAATAGCCTCCTCTTTCTGGTTCAAAATGCAAATTGCAAAGCACATCACACCCTCTGGTGAAACTGATGTCCAGCTATCTGGGCTGCCTGCCACCTGGTTCACTTGTGTGTGCTTCTTGGTAACATCTGTGCAAAAAAAATTATTCAGAATAAAGATCTTTTACAAATGCATATACAAATGTCTTTCGGTGTGAGGTAGTCTGCTGACTTAGTCTACTTTTGGTGTCTGTGTTTCCTTGCAATCAGACTCTGTGACTAATAAGCAAATAAAATGTAGGCCTATTAACCAGAAACAGGTTGAAAGTATATAAACATACACATATATATATATATATACATATATATATATATATATTCGTTAATGCTATTTTCTGGTAATCCCTAATTGTGTATATATATATATATATATATATATATATATATATATATATATATATATATATATATATATATATATATATATATATATATATATATATATATATATATATATATATATATATATATATATATATATATATATATATGGCATGCCGTTTAGGACATTATTATATATATATGTGAAGTTTGAATATATTGAATGAATCTTATTCTGAATATATTGAATGGAAGTCTGAATATATTGATTGAATGCCAGAATATTTTGAATGAACGTCAGAATATACTGAATGAACAAACTTTACATATATATATAATAATTTCCTAAACGGCGTACCATAATATATATATATATATATATATATATATATATATATATATATATATATATATATATATATATATATATTTAAAGATTTGACTGTGTTTTTGTTGTTTCTCAAAACGGTTTCAAATCGTAAAGCAGCAGTCCGACTGTTACAAGAACAGCAACGGGTGTCTTTCACATCGGCAGCAGTCAAGCCAAGGAGCCAAATACAAATCTTATCAAAGCACAGCTGCTGCTGCAGCTGGTAGTGGTGCCACATTGCTACCATGGTGGACATACTGTCTTCATTTAAAATATTAGATCTTGCACTTGCACAAAATCTACCTCTTGACATCACCCATTCCAAAGATGAATGTCTTAAATTGATGATGGGAATATCAATCACTTACTGAATACATAAAGCCAGGATTTTTGTTTATAAACGCATTGTATGACAGTATATACTATGTGTATACTTTTTCAGTCTATCAACAGTACCTGCAGGGAGCAGCAATACTACAAGTGTCAATAAAGCACCGCTTTATTGACACTTGGGAGCAGCCAAGAAGTCAGAGTTCAGCACGGAAGAAAATCGGCTGTAAGAAATCCATAATATACTGACCTCTTTTTTTTTTTTCCACAGCAAACCTGCTTGTGTCAATCACTTCCACTGGGCAGATATCATTTTAAGGGCGTCTTGACAAATTGCTTTTCACTTCGTTTTTGCTATGAAGGATTGAAGTGTTTTTTTTTCTATGACAAGTTAAAAGCTTAACCTTTAATACGCTTTTCCAACAGATTTTTTTAAAAAGGTGATTAAAACTGCTCATCTTGTAGTAATTCCAGAATGTATCTGTATGAACAGCTTTTTATTTGGCTCCATTCGTGGTGGTGCTCTTGATCTCATGTTGGCACGGGGCTCTGGGTTTGGTTGTTGACGTGAGGAATACAGTTAAAGCCCAGCTTTCCAGCTTGGTTTGCTACATTGCGTGGCTTGAGTTTGAGGGTACGAGGTGTTTCTGAGGTAAAGCGTTACTTTGGGTGTTTTAATAAATTGCTTTAAGAGTGCAAAACTTAGCGTACAATCTGAAAATCTTGGCAACAGTTATAATGATCTGCTGGTTGAAGAGAGGTTCCACTCGACCATTTAATGTAATTGCAATGATTTGTGGAAAAAAAAAACTGAACGCAACAATTTGTCATACCTCTCACTGCCAAACCAGCACTGTTAGGAACAAAGCAGCTTTACCAATCTGGCTACATTCCACACTTGATACCAATCTTGCGTGTCACAGTAAAGCCGCATTTTGAAGTGAGCAAAACGTGCAGGTAATTTGGTTGATTGGAAGGAGTTCTTACTGCAGCGGAAAATCCCAGGCTATGGGAATAAAATGTCTGTAAGATTCACGACTGTCTGGAGTTTCCTTTTATCTCCGTGTTCATACATACATATTCTGAACATAACTTAATTACTGACTGTATTTCATAACATAGCCACAAAAGACTGCAGATGTGGCATCATTTCCCTCTTCAACACTTGGACACTAGCCCTGTCCACACTTGTTTGCCTTCTTTCTCCCTCATTAACCTGAGGCATTTTTTTTTTTTTAAAACATGATAAGATGTCATTTGCTATCATTCCACTCTGCAACTCCTAGTAATATGCACTTGGAAAAGAAGGCCACCGGCTACATTGTAACCCAGCACGGAAATGGGAGAAATGGAATGTAAGAAAGTACAAACCAGATCCAAGGCACATTTTTTTTTTCTTTTTTTAATCATAGAAGTGTCTTATTTACACAAACTCTAGAGTTGAATTAGCAGATGGTAAATGTGTCAGTTCTTGATGAAAAAAAAAGATAATTTGTTCTTGTGAACTGGTCAGCGAGACATCAAAAGTAGCAAGTAAAATTAATAAAAGCACTGTGATACGGTAGGTGAAATACAATCAAAAAAGCGTAGGATATTGAAATGATTGCCATTATCACAAAGGAATAGATAACGGCATATCATAATCTTGTTACATACTGTATGATTAATTCTTACAACATATTACTTGTTGGATGCGGTTAATCCCTGTATCAAACAAACTAAACACAGTCTCTTCTATGGAATTGAAATCTCTTCATGCTGAATGGAAGAAATTCACTTTAGATACTAAGAATAAACCAGTAAACAAATATCTGTCTTGGCAAATATATCCATTTAAATCTTCATTGTGCAATACCATGCCATTCCTACATAATACAAACATCTCCCACTTGCTCTCCCACTAGCTAATGAGACTGTATGTCAAAATGCTAGATGGTTTGAGAGACATTCCAACGTCCACCTCTGGTTAATGAGGGTAACATTAGGCAGGTCCTCTCCCTGTAATAACACGGCCAGTCCTGAGGGCATCATGCTCACACTGGCCTGCTGATTCCAGCCACTCTCTTCATCATCACGGAAGGCTAACCGGGATCTAATGAACCAAGTGAAGGACTGGGTTTGGTTTAGATGTGTTCTGATCAAGGCTGTCAGAATAAATTATAATATTAGAATTTCAAATAAATGTCATAAAATCCAACCAGCTGAATGTGTCAAAAAAAATTATTTTATTACTTTTTTTTATCTGTAGCTCCCAGTTACATGGCTTACCAAGCCAAATAACTGGGAGCATATTGATTCTATTGATTATTAACTGCCTGACTGGAGAGGAGACACAAACAGAGGCGACCTTAAGAAGCATCTCTGAGGTTATACTATTATAACCTTTAAAGCTGTCCTTTCAAAATATGCATGCTCCCAATTACTCTCGAACCCGAAATCCTTAAGGAATACCGCATCACTCTGAAAGCAATAATGTAGCACTTCAATCATTGCTAGGATGGATGCACAAGTTGTAGGACCATATATAACCAACCACTTGTTTCAGAGATTGTGTAAGAAAGAAAAATGCCTATCATATATATCTTGATTATCAAGAGTAAGAAACTAGATGGATTCAAAAACACAGGTGTGGGATGTCTTCACAATTACTTGTAAAATCTCAAAACTATAAAGAACAGGAGACTCATAGCCGGTACACACCAACCAGATGGCCGACCCTCGGCAGATAAGCCAGTCGAAATGATCAGTCGGGTCCCCGAGGTCCAAAAAACTGCCTCGGAACACACTGAGGCGACTCTGACTTGAGAAACGTAATACATCTCCATAGCAGCAGGCGGCGCTACTCTGTATTGTTGCCCAATAAATGAAAACCGGCAGCTGATTGCACGAACGCGTCACATGGGTTTGTTTTCTCCGGAAATTCAAAGCTAGACTATCATGGCGGCTTGTTCAGAATACTATCTCATATTGTACTAAAATAATTCACTGAAACATGTTTCTGAAAACATTTTAAGCGAGAAATAGGCCATGCAGTTGCTGAATCTGTCTTCATTTCAGCTCAACAAAGGTCAGTTTAAAAGATTTTCATCAGATTTTGAGAGACTGTAGTCACCTCATTCCGCTCGCCATTTCCGGGTGAGTCCCGACTGCCCTGCCTCCGACTGAACATGTCAGGTCGGCCAAAATGAAGGCCGACAGCCCCCCAGACTGACGACGGCACGGGACACACCGAACAGATTTGAGTCACTGACCTCGCCAGAGTGTCCAACGGACAATTTTCGTCCCTGTGTGTCCCGGCCTTAAGGAGTACAAACAGCCCAGAGAAAACCACAAACCGGCGGGAATTTCTGAGCTTAGAAGCTAGTCTGTCCAGATAAGCGTGGCAATTGGTTCACTCTTTAGGATGGTTTCTTGTGAGGAACTACGAGCAGCACCTCTGGGTGACAAGCACAAGACACAAAATTAATTTAGCAGATCCATATTACGTCCGTGTTAGGCTTATTTATTATTCTTACTTATTAATTTTGTTTTCACAGTAGTATGATGTGATCTGTGACACAGTGGACACAACCACATTTTATCAGCTTAAAAAAGCACATACTTAAATGACAAAATTAATTGGTTAGTGCAATTTGTGTCTGCTTGATTTATTACATTACTGAAGTGCCAGTGACCCTGAAACTTGATGTTTAATATTTTATTTTAAGCTCAGCCTCATAATTTTATACTTGCATGGTTAATTTAAAGTTGTTTTTATCATTTTGTTGCTAAATTGTTTGTCTCAGCTCATGCTTGAGTTGTTGTTGCACCTAAGTAAGACATTGTTGTGCTTTAATAAGAGGTTGTGAAAATGAACTGTGCTGTGATTCTATTTTTACACAGATGAGTAGAAAAGGTTAAAGGAAATGGTATGGGTGTGAGGACCCTTCAGGCAAGGAACCTGCAACCTTTTTGGGGCAGGCAGATATAGTATAGATATAGATAGATATAGAGTTTGTGTGTGTGTGTGGGGGTGTGTACGTATATGTGCTTCCCTTTGAGAAGGTGTGATGACCTGTGAACTCCAGGCCTGCAGGCGCTTGTTAAAGCTCTCAGTAGCTTCCCTTCCCCAGCGTTGGCAACCACGTTCGGCCTCATTGCACCGCAGGACACCAGTGAGTAAACAAGGGAAGCAATCACAAATCACAGCTTTCAGCACACAATCCAAAAACACACATTAAAACAAGCTTGCGCCAACACCATTACATATGCATGTATGCACATTCAGTCAGAAGCAAACAATTGCAGCAAGGTCTGCAGGGGTTTGAGAGACAAGAGGGATACACTCTCAGTTTCAATGCCAGAATAGTTCCTGAGGGACAGAGTTCACATGAGCATGTATACGGTAATGATGACCTCAAAAACACCAGTGTCAAGCAACATGCCTTTGGCCTGACCTCATCTTTACATAATCTGACTCTGTGGATGCTCTGTATAACAATGAGAATATAATTTAAGGTGTAAAGGTGTGTTCTTTCAAAATATAAACACAAAAACTGCTTAAGAAGTCCAGAAATAGCCCTAAAACCAGGTTTAATGGATCCCAAGGATGGGTGAGAAAAATATAATGGCTTGAAAGCCTTAAAGCCATTCAAAGCTAAAAAGCACGATATGCCAGAGGCGTTGACAGCAGTAAAGAATTAAAGAACATATGCTAAATTAGCAAGCAACCAGTGCACCTTTCTTAAAAAACAGAGTAGTTTCTGCAGATTATCAGTCAATATGAATGAAGCAAGGATGGGCCACACCCTCAATGCATTAAAAAAAAATAAGTCCTTATTTCTATCCTTCACACTGGCATCTTCCAAGAAATAAACAACAATAATGAAGATGCTCTCCAACCAACCATTTATATTTAGTGAAGCCGATTAGATGCATTATTTCTAAGGAAGAAAAACGAAGGACTTTGACAATTTCATGCAACAAACAAAGGAATTATCGCCTACGTGCAAAGATGTCCTATCAGCCCCGTCATCCATAGCGAAGAGGTCATCATTAGTGGTGGGACTCCACTCATCATTGTCACCACCACAAAGACTTCAGGGAGTCTTGTTAGCTGAAGGGACTAACACAGCAGGCCAGTTTCCCCCAATCAAGCCATCATTACTTAAAGTCCAGTGTTCTGTAACAAGTGCTGTGCAGTATTTTGGGTCACACCAGTCAACCTCTTGCAGCCATTGAGTGTCAGTCGCCAAAGCAGCATGAGTAGGTACATGTGAACTCTGACCTGTGTGCAACTAACTCCAGCAGGCCAGCCAGATGTCTCAATCAAACTGGTCCCTGTGGGGCTGCTGCAACACCAGTGATGGAATTAGGCTGTGTTCTGCTGGTCTCTGAGCACCTCTTGTACTTACTTCTCCAGTGATAACACATGGACGAGGCGGCCTATAAAAAGGTAAAACAAGCCTCAGAGGGCCTTGGTCACTTATTACTAAAGTAATTAGCCTAGTTATTAGCTGAGCTAGTACAGTTATGATGAAGATAATAATCCTATCAGTCCCAGCCAAAGCGGTTGGGTTTCAAATCCTGTACTGTTGTTTGAAAGCACAGTTGAGACAACCATCATAAAAGGATGAGCCATTGTTTTATTTTCCCATGGTTCCTTTTTAGACAGTGTTTACAGACCATCAAACAAAGCAGGTAGACTGGCGCTGCAAGTCACAGCATCACTCTGGGGATGTATAATTTAGATCTGGGGGATGAAAGGGACAAAGCCATCTCGACATGAGTGTATGCTTTTAATGGCCATCATTTAGATTATTATGTATCATCCAATTATCGTTGACAGATTTATTATGCAAACTCTCAACAAAGGGGAGTTCCAGGTTTCCAAGTTGTGAGTGCGATGAAGTCACTTAACAGCCGAGCTTCAAGAGCTCGATGTTTTAATGATGGACCATTGTACGTGTTTATGCTACAGTCAAGATACCATAGAAAGGGATGAGTTGGTATACATTAAACAAAAGAAGGATGGATAAAAGACATGTAATCATTCTGATTGCAATTTGTTACGCATGGATCGTTTTCAAGGACAGGCATGTAAACCTGGCAGCTATCCCAGATATAATGTCTAAAAATCCCTGTAATCTATGGTGGGGGGTGGGGGTGTGGTAAACACACTACTCGCAGGCTCAGCCTGGCCAGTGCCATGTACATTTACTGTAAACCTTATTGCCTCTTTCAACTCACATATGTTGGCTAAAAACTGCAGTGCTGGGGCCATCAGTGAGTGGTCAAGAGCATTGAATAAATATCTTTGTATCTGGGCTTCAAATAATGGGGTGTGTTTCATGGCAGGTGTGCATTTCAGATTGCAAATAAACATTCAATTCATGTTGAAGGTTCAGAAAACTTCCTTAAAAGTATAGAACAGCACAAATATCCTTGAGTACTATTGAAACGCACAGGATTGTGTGGTTACCAAGTTAGGAAATTTAGTGACAACAAACTGGAAAATTAGTGTCACGCATTTTTTTGCTCTTGATGTAGACAGATAAGCCTAAGTATGTTTCCTTTTTTGAGTCACCACTGAAATGTGAGAAAATAGTTGGTAAAAGGCTGTATTATATCCACATGTTGACAGCTTCTCTGCAAGGGTCACAGAAAGAACATTTGGTGCATTATTTTTGGTTTGGAAAACGTTACATAAATAACAGTCATAATATGTTGAATTTAAAGAACGGCGTCACACCCAAGAATAAGATTTAACCCAAATGTATTCTGAAGTGGGCAAAATGATTTTCAGCTCTTGTAGAAGTAAAAACCTTGGGGGAAAAAAAACTGCCTCTACAATGTCAAAGAAAAGAAGTCCAGTGCCACATAAAGCCATCACTCAGTGACAGACACTTATGAAAGCCCTAGTGTTGAAAATATATTGTTCTTTTTTTCAGTCTGTGGTCATTGCTAATGTTACTGACAGCTGTCTTTGTCTTACAGAGTGAACAAAACTGGCGCCAGTAGGGAATTTGAGGGACTCTTGAAATAAATAAAAATTTTAAAAATTCAGATTTCTCATGTGCCCTTTCCTGTGGTTTCATGAAAATATGCATTGACATTTTGTAATATTACTGGAAAATGAACAAAAATTGCTACTTAACCACTGTTAGCCTACTCTAGGCTGAAGCTTTAGTCTAAAATTCACTCCACAGCTTAAAATATGTAAAAGAAAATACTTTTTTTCATGTATAAGGTAGAGAGATTTTATTTATTTCTCTATTGGGGGTTCTGTCCTCCAGGCTTAAACAGCTTGTGCCCCACAGCAGGTGTATACTGTAGATAAAAGATTTTGTTCTAATATAATATCTGGACTGAAGCTACCTACAGTATTACAGTATTAGTCTATGTGACTGTAGTTGCTACTATATTCTGCATAATATTAGTGTGCCTTTTCAGTCCTAGTGGGTGGAGGAGGTGATGTCTGTGATGCTCCTTCAAACCTCAACCTTTTGCTGCTTGACTGGGACACAGCGGCTAACATCAGCTGGGATTGAGGCAAAAGAAAAATGTGTGAGCCAACAAGGTCTAGTGGAAAGTAAGTATCTTGTCGGCACTCCAACAAAAACGTTGTCTTTGCTGATGTGCACCACAACCTCCACCTGCAATATCAGTGTTAGATTAATGTTATGCTAGGCCATTTTCCCATAATGAACCTTGACCCTCTAACAAAAACACAGCATCCAGCTAGTACACAACATGCATAATCCAAAGCTTTTTTTTCTTTGTCTCAGACAGTGACGGACTGGCCATCTGGAATTTGGGCAAATGCCAGAAGGGCCGCACCCCTATGGACCCCTATGGGCCACTACTGATAAAGTTATTTTATGCATGCAGCTGCAAGGTGCGTGGAAAGATTAACTCGGAAGGCAGAGTTACTAATTTACAAGCTAGGTTGTTAACAAAAATAGGGCCTGTGTGTTGCAAATGCCAGGGCCGTTTTTTGATCCCAGTCCGTCACTGGTCTCAGATGATGTCTGACAATGCCTAATTCCCCAACATAAATGTCACCCTGGACTGTATTCTGGAGTTGGCACATTCAAAACTGAAGATAAGTACTGTAAGTCTGAACATATTTAGCCTAAATATTTCTTCCAGAATGCATGACATTGTCAGTGCATGGAACCTTGGTGCAAACGTGTCTCTGTTCCTCATTAACCTTCAATTCATGTAATGTATGCACCCGCTGAGGACTGAGGATGATAACCTAGTACCGATATGGCCTACTTTGACTCATTGCATGCATGCTGGAATGCTATTGACTTTAACGTTATACATTAAACAACATGCCCTCACATAAACGTGACTCTATTTCTCTCTCTTTTTCTTATGACACTAAGTGTGGCAATTAATTTCCACCAGTGTGATAAGAGCTGCTAAAAGGCTGTGTTTTACTGTACTGCAGCAGAGCATAGATAAATGGGTCACTTTCAGCACGCAGCATGGGTCAGGGGCCACATACAGATACTGCTGGCTACACAGAGAAAAGGTGACCGGAATACCCGCAGGGTGCCATGACTGATCAAATTTAGCCAATTCATCACCCCCTCTAACTTCTCTCTCTGTTCCACCATCGCTATTTAAACCAGGTCTCTTTCTATACAGGACATTAGCCATTATTCTGAAAGTGACCATACTGAAAACATAAGGAAAGCTTGGCTTGGCAATAAGCAACTCATACCTGAACAAATCTGTAGAAATGCCAGTAGACAGTAAATCCCCGTCAGACAGGCAGGCATCATTCAAGAGAAACTGGAAACGGTGTAAATCCAGTTAGATTGCGCTTTGTGGTCTATTTCATCTAAATCACAACTTCTACTGCGGAGCCGATGATGGGGATCCGTGTGGAGGAGAGTTCCCGAACTCCGCAATAATACAGATAATACTGTTCAGAACTGCTCCTCGGAGAGTGAATTTCTATTAGAATCAGAGTTGGGATCAGTCGGAGGCATCGTTGCGGGCTACTCGAGAAGTAATCCACTCAACACCACTTGGATTTTCTCCACTCCTATCAAACTCCTCACTTCCAAATGCTGATAACTTCGCGGAATTCATCTGTGATCAGATACGCTATTAGTTCCACTTCGGGAGAAGCTTTCTGCGGCTGAATGGAGAGCAAGAATCCGAAGAGTAGAAGCGTCCAGTTGCAGCCACTTTAAATGGTTTAAACGTGTAGTTTTACCCCGGTTTCGTGGGACTGGCGCTGGTTGGATGAGGCGCCGCGCGTCTCTGCGCTCAGTGCTGGTTTGGTTTTCCTAACCAGTCAGAGGCTTTTCTGTTGTGCAGAGGAGATTCCTGCGAGTCAGGCACCATTTAACCGCATACGGATACATTCACAACACGAGGCTCCACTGGGCTTTGCATCAAGCACGTCCCTTGTGAAAAAGATCCAGTCTACAGCAGCCTGATACACATCATAATTATTGCAAACTACGGAATGTGGATGTTATAGTTACCCAATAGAATAATATCAAGTCCCATAGGCCTAAGTCAAGCCGTTTCTATTATGGATCCAGTTGGTTGCAACAATCAAACGCTTTGTTTTAAGCCACATCACTTTCACAAGAGTCGTTTATAAACGGCAGAATTCCCAAACCAAAAGTGTACTTAATTTTTTAAAGTGTGTCTACTGTTGAAAGTGAAACAAAATTTTACCTTGCTGAATGATTTATACTATTTTCATCCTCTCATCAAGACGGAGGGATGTACACTTTTACTGTGTCCTTATTAAAACCTAAAGGGACCAGCTCAGGCAGCACATATGGGAAACATACTGTATTCCTAATGAGCCAGTGAAATGTCCCTTCATCCACACATTGTGCCTCTTCTTTCCATGACAAAAATCAATGAAGTGTTCACCCTCTGACCTCTCAACATACCACTGGGAAATTAAATGACATTTTGAGGGCATTAGAAACGAAATGACTAACATAACATATTATGTCTTGATATGAAACATGTGGAAGTAATAACCACATAGCCTGAGTGAACTAGTCTACTTCCACAAAATACATTTTTACAACTGAGAAAGACTACTCCTTTAAAGTGAATAGTTACAATATACAGTGTGTCTATATGAAACTCAGAAATGTCCTGTGTTGTCTAAACAGGTCAGCACTCCCTCTGCTGGCTGCAGGGCTGCAGCACAGTCTGGGCAGTCCTAATTTTGCCCACTACACTGAGATCCCAAAGCCCACAGTGGAATAGGCAGGCAGGTTGCATGACACTACAAAAATATGCCAAGTTAAGTGCATGCATCATTCCTACATTCAAAAGGCTATACTTTAAAATCCCTTCACATGTCCAACCAAAATTAGTAACAAAAGAGAAGATACATAATTATGCAGTTAGACAAACTTCAATCGCTCTGTCTTTCTAACACAGCATAGAAAAAAGCAGTGATGCTTCTGGTCTTTCAAGTCACATTTAGACTGAAAAAAGTTGACTTACCCGGCCCTCCCTGACCTCTCGCCTCAAATCCTTTAATTGCCCATTGTGAACGACTGGTGGCTCTGCTGAATGGAGCCTGCGCTATAGGCTGAGCCATCACGGTTGGAAAACAACCAGTAAAATATGGGAAATTACAGTCTCACCACGAGCAAATTTCTGCCTTTATAAAACATGCACTCTATTTGTTTGCTTGTTTTCATTGAAGAACACCTTCCACTCTCCTTTCTTTACCTTCTTGCATTTGTTTTTCTCCCATGCCATATTCAACATGTTTGCAGCAACACAATGGCACCGAAATACTATATTTCCTGCAATGTCTCCTAATATTCAGTCCGTATTCTTTGCCGCACATTGCTATTGTGTTACTTTTCCCTACAGACAATCAACAAGGGTCTCTGCCATTTCCTCCAAGCGAATAGTATCCCCATATATGATTCTCTGGGTGCTCAGAGGGCTGAGACTGAATTACTGCATTAGTACCATAGTAGCCTACTGTAGAGGACAATATTGTCTTGGTCCTGTAATGACTGTATAATTAGTTTCATTATAAACATGGACGGTTATAAACTAGCTGTCATCACAGTAGGGCTAAAGCACAAATAACAAGAGGATAGAGGTTCAACAGTGGGGCTCTTGCTTTATGTGTGGGTGGCTTCAACATAACAACAGGATCAGCGCACACAGCTAATTGCAGGGTTTGTGAGTTCTGGGTTCTATCGTACATTTCACAGTTGGTCACAATTCAAAGCATCTCCAATATTTCTAGGAACAGATGGTGAAAAATGGACACAAAGACATGCACGTCTTCATGGCAGCACAGCACATAAAATGGCTAGGATTTTGAGGAGACAGTGCCAAGTACTGAAACCTATTTTTATTGATTTATTTCACTCCAAAGTAGCTCTCCAGTTGGTTCTGAGCCAGGGGAGAAAATATCTCCAAAAAGCACAAAGCCAAATCCCAAAAATATTTATGAAGGAATAAATAATTTGGAACCTCCACAGACTTGGCCTCGGCTAGTCCTTTATTACAGTAGTCACTGTTGACTGTTTTGTCCGTTAAAAAATACAGAACGTAGCTGATATCAGGGGTGAAATGCAGATTTTAATGACACGAGCAAGTGAATTGTATGAGCTGTTTAGACATATGTATGGATTTTTGTGTATGCAACACATTGCTGCCATTAGCTGTGACTGTCACTACGTTAGTGTCCCGTTCTTGCTTTTATGTCCAATGCTGATTCTCCACTCCCACTATTTCCTATTAACTGTGACAGCTCTTTGGGTTTTTCATTTCCCTCCACTTGTTTATATCTTTGCATATTTGTGAGCCTCTCACTGTACATCAATATAGTTGCTCAGGGTTATACAAAGTGTTGAGGCAAAATATGAGACAGCCTTCACCTTGACGATCACACAGTAAGAAAAGCTGATGCAATAGCCATGCCTCTGCTCTTCTCGATCTCCCTCCAAATTGGCAAACAGGCAGCTACCCGGATGGTTTTATTAGTCGTTAAGACTAGGACATCCTTTTCAACTTCTCACAATCTCACTGTCATCTTTTTTTTCCTTCTGGGCCATAAAGATTTTAGGTATGAAAAAAAATATGCTTCTTAGAAATCAGATAAAGATAAAGAATCCCTCTTACAGCCATTAGTTCCACATAAACTCCATCAGATGGAAGCCAGTAAGAGCTCCGATTGAGATTCCACAAAAGAAAAAGAAGACACATTGTTCTTGCTGCCCATTAAAGATAAAAGGCCAATAACATCATTATTTTAGCATCTCATTTTCTTCTTCTTAACTTAATTTTGCTCCAGGCGTCAGGAAGACTGTGCAGAAAGTCTTGTTTTGTCATCTTCCAAAATCATAGAGGCTATAGGGAGAGAACTGCTAAATGTTTAGCTTTGTTCTATCTCAGTACATCCCAGTCAGAGCCCTCACCATAAAATGTCAAAGCAAAGGGAGAGGGGATTGAACTGGGTTGGCTTTGGACACAGCACTTGAGGTCTGCAGCTGCTGAACTGGCATTAAGTGGTATTAGAGTCTTAGTCAGCAAAAGGAAACATAGGCCTCTTCCTGGGAATTGGGTTCAACATTGTATCTTTCAAAGGACAAATACAGAATCAGCACAACCTGGAGCACCACTTAAACAACTGCTGGCTTTGTCCAGGCTTATTTCAGACATTTCTTTAAAAATGTTTCACAAGATAAGTCCAGGAAAAAAGCCGGCCGCTTAGAAGTATAAATAAATATTTGGATAACACAGATGTTATTTTGATTAATGACAAAATCAGAAGAAAAAAACACTTTCTGCTGAATTGCTGACACTAGATTAGGCTGCAACAGCATGGTGTACGACAAGAAACCGAAGAATGGCGGGGGATATGTTGTGTAGAAAGCTGGGCAGTAAGATCTAAACTTCCTCAATACATCAAAGCTCTCCATTGGTTGGTTAAAGGGAAGCATGATTACTGTGTCAAATGATTGCACAAATCACATTTAGCACTTGGACTGTACCTTTGTATCCGAGGCTGTTGTCTTGTTCAGACGCTGGCTCAGATGCAGGTGTTTGGGTGATGACCTCACGGTTCCCTCTGTGTTTATCTGTATCTGTTAGCATGGGCACAATGACAAGAGGGTAATACAATTAAACAGAAAATGGACAAAATTGCTTAACTTATCCTTGTGCGACATGAACATGTCGCACAAGTGGCTTAAGTTTAACCATGAACAGGAACCTAAGTCAATAAATCTCACCGATAGAGTATTGTTGTGGAACTTCTAAAGGGGCAGCCATGCTGAAGAAAAGGGACAATTTAGGCTACAACAGGCCTGCTTGTATGGTAACCTTACTATACTATACTATACTATACTAAAGAAGAACATTTTCCAGGATTGTTCTTTTATTTATTTATTCATTAATCTATAGAGTAGAGAGGAATAGAGTAATCAAACTTAAAATAAAACGAAAAAACAATGCACCCATTACCTGCAAGCAGATTTTGAAGTCACAACAACTAATTAATTAAGTTGCCTGAATACATTGTATTACTCTCCAGTGTATGATTACCCTTTGTGTCAGCAGAGCAGTTATGGACTTTTTTTTCGACATTGTAAAAACAAACCACTTTACTTAAATTGATTCAGACGATGACTCATGAAGTTAAAGTTAGTTTGTGATCGTTTAAAAAAATACATGATGTTTCCCTTGCCACTAGATGAAAGCATTCTGTTGCTCTGGAAGCACAGTTTAGGAGCGCCAACACCGTGAGGTGTGATCAGATTTAATCACGCAGTCACAGAGAGGTGAAGTGTATGAACACATTAACGTCTTAGTCGCAAGAAGAATATGATCGCTTCTGTGTAGGCAGAAACAAAATCTAATGTGATTGAAATCACAGACATCTCATGGAAATGTAGCTGAGCAACTAATACATTTGTACAGTTTAGAACTAAAATTGTCATATCATTGATGAACACAATCGGAAAGATGTGAATTATGCACAATATTCACAAGTCAAATGCTTATATGCACCAACCGTAAAGTTTCCCCTGATTTACCCATGCTTTATACACTGGCTGTGGCTTATAGTCATGCATGTTATCTACATATATACCACTAGAGGGTGCCACCACTTCATCACAGCATTGGCAGCAACAAAGGCAAGTTTCAAACTTTTTTTTGTTCTTGTCATGTTGGAGTGCAGGTTTTTAAAAATGTGTTCAAATGGAAAAGCCATATACAACTATAATGACAAAATAACTGTACCATTTATATATATGTTTAGTGTACTGGCAACAATTTCAGAAGTACTTTAACAAAGCTATGACACTGGCCATGTCTATATTTCACTTAAAACCAAACATGACGCGGAATGTTGTTAATAATCTTATTAAATGAGACATTAATCTTCTTAAAACATCATCCATGGAGATTTCACCTGACCTTTATTTACCCTGTGAGTCTCATCATCACACACACTGTTGTAACACTGAAATCAATTTGATCCAAAACAAATAAACCTATTGGAGGAAAAACAACTAAAGGCAGAAAGCATGTTGGGGACGCCCTGTTTTATGGACTTTTCACACAAAAATAAATAAATACATATTGTGAGTTCAGTGTCTTTTTTTTCAGCCACAAGAGGACAGCATAACTGCACCTAGGAGCTGCTGAAGTCTTGCTATTAAAATTGTATTGGTAAATATATTTTTCATTTTTCTTTCATCCACACACAGAATGGCTGCCGTAAGGGAGATGGTATTCTGTTTAAAAATATCCTTTTCCACAGCATGGGAAAAAAAACTGTTTAGGTCCTTCCATCTTTGTATTACTGAAAAAAAGTCTGCAGTGTGCAAACTACTCTTGTAACTGGAGCTCAAAATAGGCTTTTTGAATTAATGCAATTATTTTACAATATGTTTGCAACACGTTTTAATGACAGATTAAGGCTCAGTCATCTAAACACCATCTAATCTTAAAACAATTAATATGTATTATTGATAAACAATAAATGAATACAACAACACATCAAGTCAGTCAGAGAAGAGAAAGAATAAATACTCTTGACATTGCTGTGGCATGTGTGTCTGGTCATTGAAGAGATTCTCACCTGATGCGTGGCCCGGCTGCAGCTGGTTGACACAGAGCAGGCTGATGAGAAGGAATGTGATGGGTGATTGTACAGCCAGCATGATCCCCAATGGGCCTGGCCGGCCTTTCAGAAGGCCTTAATAAACCTGGAACCAAGAGACAGGTGCAGCTGTATAATTTATTGGTACATCACATAGACTTTGGTTGAAATGTGAGCTGAGCTTGAGACATGCTGAATGAATGAAAAGATCAGTATACACTGTGCTCCAACATTAGTCAGACAGCAGCATCCTTTGCTTTTATTTTGGCTTCATGCTTCTATTACTTATAAATGTAAGACCCATTAAGCCCCTTTTGTAAAGGGTTTTCTGTTTTACAATACAATTAACTAATCTGTGTGTCATTCTACAGTGAGTAGGGAATAAGGAAGTGAAATAACATTGGACTTTGAGCACACTTTCATTAGCCTAATAAAGTCCTAGTATGGTCAAATCAGTTAAGACTCCTTTCTTAAGATCCTCTCACAAAGTGAAATCACACAAACTATATACAGCCACGTTCCTGTGTGAAATTCCACTATAAAGAAGAGAGGAAAACAGATGGACTTTCCTCTGAAACCCATCTAGCATGCAGCCAAACGCAGAGTCTGTTTCAGTCTGATCCATCCACACATACCGAGGGAATGCAGATCACTAGGCTTCACCGTTGCTTTCCTATTATATTCCAACACACGAGTGAGCTTCTACAGTACTTCTTAAACATGCTCTCTGTGTGCTTTCGGCAAAACTGTGTGTACGCTTTGTGTTCCATCAAAATGTCATGTGCTCATACATAATCCCAGTCAAACAGCATACAAACATGCTCACATTTACCTGCTGCACATTCCAAACCAGTAGCGCCCAAACAAATACACACCCTTACAAACACACACACACACACACACACACACGCAACATAAAACACACCCTTGCTCTCAAGTGGGAATCGTAATGAAACACGGTGACAGCGCCAGGCGGGAGAAATAGGAAATCAGTTGTACTGATCAGCCATCTGTGGTACAAACCGCTTTGCAACTCATCCTAGCTGTCTGATGGACAGCCAGATTCTCTGGGATGTCTTGGCACCCTGTGCCCACCGACTCCACAGACTCCACTCCAACTTTAATTGTTTTGTGAAATGCACACCAATGGCCAACATTGTGAATATGCCAATAACTTGTGATTGAGATCTACTAACTAGTGATATGTTGTCAGTTAAGGAGAACTACCTTTTCTGTATATGAACTAGAAAAAGGAGTTATTGTACATGTTTAATTTTTTTGGCTTAGATTTTGGGTATCAATCTTTCATGAAATGGCTAAAAGGAGATACTAAAATATTTTGTTCTACAGATGATAAATTTTAAATTGTGATATCTTCAACATATATATTCTATTTTAATTCTATTATGTGGGCTTGGCTCATTTGTATGCATGACACAGCAATAAAAACGTGATTAAGTAAAATAACCTCTACTGAGATTCTACAGTGTTTGGCCAATATAGTAAAGATGCTGAGGTTTCAAAAGCTGTGAAAGCCAGAAATAATAATCTAACATTGTAATATAATATGCAATATGAATAATATTCATATTGAAATATGCTGTACATCATCTACACAAGGATGTAGCACTAACATAATAAGGAAGGAAGATTGCATTTTGTGGAGTGCTGAATATTAAATGTGGGTGGTAATAATAAAAATTGCATTGTTTAGTTTTATCTAACTTATCTTATGGTGAATACAGAAAGGAGAATGGCAGAAAGTGGGTGTAGAGGGAAAAAACATAATAAATCCAAGATGTAATTTAAAAATATGCCAGTGGGAGGAAAAAGATATGAGTGAACCAGAAAAAAAGCCCCTAAGTGTATGTGTAATATGTTGATAACTGCAGTGGAAAAATGTAACTTTCACACCAGGATGTGTAAAGCTGGTATGAAAAGAAAAGAAAAAAAGAATGGATCTAGTGAAAACAACAAAACCCAAGTCAGGGGTGCACTATGTAAAGATAAGCAGTCAACACATGACAGAAAATGTACAGTGAATTCAGCATTTCCAAATAACTTTTTGTTGGTCCTATTAGTATTAGTATAATGGAAATAAGCACACACCCTGTAAGTACAACATAATGTGTCATATACACCTGATGCTATCCTCATAACTGAAACATGCGCACGCACACATGTACATGCACATGCAAATGCCCGTACTCAAAGAAATGGCACAATATCTGTCATCTGCTGTGAGCTAATAGGGAGAGTCTGCGGATTGAAGGAGACTGGACTGCTGATTCCCCTTTCCTTCTTCTGCCTACTGGGGAATAATCACAGCTTACCATCTAACATATTGTCAATAAGACAGAACAGGAGCTCCCCCTATACCACAGCAGACAGATTGCATACTGCAGAAAGCACTGGAGCGTGAACAGAATCAGCTTTCAGCATCCCCCTTCCCATGTTTTTTCCCTCCTAAATGCAATCCCCTGTACTCATAGAGACAGATACAGGCAATGCAATATGTTATACCAGGGATGCCATGTTAAAAGGTACATGGGAAATACTTAAATTCAACAGACATATTTACATTGGACACAAATCACAAGGAAAAGCAGACATATTTCATGGCACCTGTAGCATTTGCAGGAATATATGACTAAAACACCTATTGTAAATGGAATATTGTATTGGTTATTTTGATATAAGGCCAAACATATTTAAATATGTACACACATTGTAGACTCAGATGTGATGGGTAATCAACAGCTCTGTAGTAAAACACCACCAGAGAAAGTGGGGGGCACAGCCAGGAAGTATGGTTCACTGACTGTCTTCTGCACAATAACTGGAGTCTAAATCAAGACCACAGAGGGAGGTACATGTGGAATAGAGGTTTGTGCTTCTGAGACAGATTCCGGTTTTGATGTACACACAACACACAAACCACCTGCATATATTACTGTCAATCCAGTAAGGCCATGCATTACACACTTTAACATTTTACAAGGCTCAGTGTCTCCTCATGTTAGACTGAAGAGTTCTTATCATCACCTGGCAGTTATCGCTGACATATGACTGTGTCTTTGGGGAAATGGATGGGGAGACACATACAGGCTTTCATCACTGCCACTACAATGCATTACGGGAGCTATCAGAGCAAAACAAAGGATATTAAAAGTATGAGAGGCAATGTCTGAGGCACCTGTCAGGGCTCATGGTGACAAGTCATAGTCGGCTGAGTCGGCATTGTGGAGGAGAAAAACTAGTCTTAGTAAAAGATGATCCCATGGCCTAGCCACAAGGGACAGTGACCTTTGACCCCAGAGGATAAATGACCCTGATGTCATGTCAGATTAAAGACCTTAGACCACTAAACATGCCGTTAGCTGCATTTGCAAATAATGAAGAAAATAAACAGTATGTTTGGTGTTGTATAAACATTTAATAAAGAATGTAGGTGTTAAGAGGAAAGGAGGAAATATTGATGATGACCACCCAAATGAGAACAGCAAGGTGCCTACTGCAGCTAACCATTGTTTTATCTCTCCTTGATAAACCCCCACAGGCCCACTTGAAGGCATTTACAGATTAGGGAATAGGGAATGCTCTGTCAACACTCAACTTTAATGCTATTCATACCTCCACACTGTTCCCATACAAACTTCAGAGCTTCCCTTTTTTGGCCAGGAAAGTCAGTTAAGGGCAACATTTTGTTTGAGTTGATAGTACAGCCAAATAAACTAAATCCACCAGATTAAGTGATCCTTTAAGATATGAGTTTGGATTTGCTGGAATGTAATTTTAGCAATAGTTACTTGTACACAGCCGTAGCTTAATCCCTTTAGGGTTTTCAAAACCACTAAAGGATTTTTAGAACTAAAACCAGAGAACATAGAGAAAGCTGAAGACCTTGCAAATTGTGAAGCATTTTACCTATTTTCAAAGTAAATGTGTAATCCATTCTTCGTATATGTAATTCAGTATATGCATGCCACCCTATCCCATCCCACTACATTCTGATTAATCAGCAATATGGATGACTGAGCTTTGATTCTTTAAAGTGTTTTGGCTTGTTGGAACCTACGTAAGTACAGTAAAACAAATGATATGATAATTTTATACAATAGACTTGAAATTAAAATTTTCTTCAGTCAAAGTAAATATATGGAAGGAGAAATGCTAAAACATCAGAGGTATACTCGGCAATTATTGTTCGTTTGGCAACATGCAATCATCTAAATACAAATAACATTCACTACAAATTTGTATTAGCCACAAATAACTTTCAGCACCACACCACGTGGACAGCATCTGCTCCTGTATGAATCAATGGGCAGGTAAAATAATTAAATTCCCTCTGAAGCCACCTATGCCAGAAACATGTGAACTTGCAATAGTGACATTACTAAAGATACTAACCAAGCCTCAATGAAAGAGTACAACTTTACAACTTACCCCTCCAGGTTATTCCTCCAGCATTATTGCTCCATTTTTCTCTGGCAAAGCCAAATCGCTGCCAGTGTGTGTTTTAGAGGCATCCAAGTGAACAGCAGAGACAGAAAGAAAAAAGAAGATACAATGCGGACCTGTAAAAGAAGGAGAAAAAAATCAAACGAATGAGCCTATGCCGAAGGAAAAGCCTAAATAATCCATCTGTGATCCAGGAGACGCTATCAGATGGGGTGCATACAAATCACAAAGCTACCTCTGCAGCAACCTAGGTCCAATATCCTCAGGGTCCTAAGGCTGCACTCAGACAATTTACTCTTACAGATTGCCTGACATCTCACACACTCAAGGACGTTAGAACATGGTGAATTTCAACAAAAAGATTAGCATTTCGATTTTATTTTCTCAGAAAATGTTTTTCGTCATTTTCCAATATTCAGTCATTTTTTTAATAATAATTAATATTTATATATTAATATAATTAATATGTGGAAAGTTCAAGACTATTCTGAATGCTGTACTGGTAAACCAGTGTTGTGTATATTCTGAGAAAATTCGGAATGTATTTTGAACATTTCTATTGTGTCTGTCTTAATAATACTTTGTATTGCAAAGTGAGCTGATATGGTTTGTCACAATTTGTACTGAATATTTTTAATGGTTTTCCAAATGAAGCATCACAGCTCAAGCTAACTGCAGCACTAGGTAGAGAATCACAATGTGTGTTGTTGCAATACAGGGACACATCCCTGCATCGTGGTTCACAATCTGCAGAAAAGCATCCCACAGGGTCTATGTTAACCTGCAGCAAAACAAGCCTCTGTCTCTTTCACTGAGTGAAATTGAAATGGGTTTCGCCCATTTCTTTTTGCTACCTGCTTATTCCTATTCAGGTATATACAGTTGGGGGTGCTGGAGCTTTAGCATGCATAGGCACCAAGGCAGGAAAATACCCAACACCACTATCAGAGATAGCAAAGACAAACACATATAAACCAAAATAAATATTAGATTATTCAGTCCACTCTGCCATTGTGTGAAGTCTCCCACTTTACACCCATCTGTGTATTTTTCATGACCAGATCACCTGTGCAAACGTCCAATGAATAGTTGTTTACAAAAATTGATTTATTTTTTTTTATTTTATTGTATTGGAAACAATGTCCACAATGACTGATGAATGCATCTTCTTCTGTGTAATGATGTGTGTAACAAAAGGAGAATTGATCCGCAACACTGTTCAGCAGCTATTTATTCAATTCCGTCTACCATCCAGCAGTGTGAGGGTTTCAGTGGATTGCACACATCAGCCAAATACGCAGGTGCTTTGGTTATAATTTTGTGTTGCATTCATGTCAGCCAAACAGCACCATTTTATGTTCATTGACATTGTTACAAAAAGCATTCAAAAGCCTGTCTACTAAATACTCTTGTATTTATGGAAAGATTAGTTCATGTTCAGGCATATTCACCTCCAGAGTCAAATGTTCATTCCTTACTGACAGTAAATCAGGGGACTCAATGCAACCCTCAGATCTGCACAGTATACCGTAGACCCAAACACATATCAGTGAGGTTAAGCTTTCATATTTAGCTGTTTGGCCTTTAGGTAGGCTACTCTTACCTATAATTATTCTGTATAAAGTAAAGAAGGGGAAATGTATAGGGTCTGATGCTGCAATAGAGGGGCATCAGGGCATATAACCCACAACAATTTTCTTTTCAACTGCACTCTTATCAACAGCACTCTTATCCAGATCCTTCATCTAACCCAGCAGTGCGGTTTTGAATTAACCTCAAGTCAATATCATGGTCATCTATCACCCTGACAGGAGCAGACTGGTGAGTGTGACATTGGAAAGATAATCATCTCAAGAGGAAACGTGGTCTTCTCTAGCAAAAATGTTGCTCAGCAGATCAAGTCACTTGCGGTTTGAACCTGAGGTGAAATAGGCTACACAAAGACGGACAGTGTGTGACAGCCAATCATAAAAAAAACTATGTTTTGTCATTGGAGGATGCAGGATATCTCTTGAATGTTTTGTTGTGAAGCAAATTACCTCAATTTCTATGGACGTCCCGTTCTCCCTTTCAGTGTTCAAACAATAAAACATTATAGGTTGATAAAGCAAACTTAGAAGCAACATTATCTTTGTATCTTATTACATTTATCTATGCTCTTTGTCACCTTTGACATGTACTTTCTCAACCTCATCATCATCATGTAATTGTCATGATTACTGCAATAACTTGTTACACTATGCCCCGTGAATGATAGCTGTACATTAACATCAAACTCTGGAAGTAGAAAAAACATGTTGCTATCAATGTTATTAAGTGACTGTGTTTTCCCATTTCCCATCTAATTTATTAATTTAAAGCTAATAAATAAAGGAAAAGTTGATTGCTGGTGCTAGTGAGTTTGCACAGAAAACATTGGACAATCACAATGTAAGATAATTGCTATTTCAATCCTACAACATCTGTAAAGTCAGAGCATTTTACAGATGTTCCGTTCGGGTGTTTTCAACAATGTAGTGGTAATATACCTCGTTGCACTCATTCATCTGCAAAATCAACCCATAATCATTTGTTTTCCACCATCCATGACCTTTTATGAACATAAATAGCATGATAGATAAAAGGTTTGATATATGCAGAGATCACCTTAACATATAACTTTCATATTTATACAGATAAGAGATACAACTTTCAGGGTGAATTAGTTAATTGTATTGATGGTTTCCAGCTTAATATGTGTTGAAATGTTTTAGTTAGTTGAGTAATCAACCTATAGAATCTCAAATGTATTTCAATTCTTACATGCATGAGATGATGAGTCTGCACTAACCTCTTTGAAAGTGTTGGAAATTGGCCTTTTCCTGTTGTGTCTTCTCTCTGTTAGAAAAATAAAAAAAGAGAGAGATTTAGGTTGAAACCTGTTGACCCTTGATTCTATTCTCTCTTTGCCCTGTTCTATGGTCTTGGTCTTTTTAGCTGTATGATGAACCTGTCACATAGACTAATGGCCAGCCCGGAGGTCGACTGAGGTCCTAATATGATATATTTACCTTGTTACATCACCAATTAATCATTACACTTTGAACAGCCTATATGCTGATTAGGGAAACAAATGCCTTCGATAAGACACACACACACAAAAACACACACGCACACAGACACACAAATACACACACACAGAGTTTAACTGTGATTTGCTCATATCAAAAAATGGTTAAATTACCATATATTTATATGGTAATATTTGAGTGCCATTAGCTTTCTCCTCTTTGGTTGGGCTGACTGACACTTCAGCAGGCAGGGAGCCAAACAAAGCTATTTTTGTGGATGGACCATTATTCAAGAGCTGCATGGGGAATCTGTGAGAATGCAATCCAGGTGTCATTGCCCCTTGGTAATCTCTCTCGTCTTCAGGAATTCATTTTCTCAGCAGCTTCACTTGAAAATGACATTCTGACACCATTTACATGGAAATCACTTTGCCTCTTCATCTGTAATAGTGGCCTGTGTGCAGACAGGGCCTCTCAGAGGGCTAGACTATTAATGGACATAAACAGTAAAGAGAATGAAGAAAGAAAGGAAGAAGAAAAGAAGGAAAGAAAGAAAGAACGAACGAACAAAAATGAAGAAGAGGGTGGATACTTAAACATGAGCTTTTCAGGGTTAAAGTCAAGGACAGAGCTTAGGGTATTAAGGGATGGAGAAGGAATGAAGACGCTGAGGGAAAGTATAATGTGGGAAATTCCTATTTCTCCCCTAAAGCAGATGTATCTTCTCGCTCCCTTTCTTACTCACTTTCTACCTATCTCATACACAAGAGAGAGATGTAAAGATTTTCCCTGAAAGAAGAAGGGAAAACCACCATCAAAGCTCACAGTTGAGTAGGTCTTGAGAGGAATGCATATAGGTTTTGGAATTTTGTTAGGTTGCAATAAGAAAAACACTTTACTTGAAGTTTTGTAGTACATAAGAGTGACATGACAGTGTCATGACACTGTCATGACACAGTCATGGCACATGAACCATAACCATAATCATAACCATAACCATAACTTGTCATGACAAAACCGAATGACACTTACTAAAAGAAGTGTTATGTCATAAACATTTATGACTTGTTTATAATGTTTTATGACACATTCATGACAGTGTCATGTCACTCTTATGTAGAAAACTTCAAGTAAAGTGTAACCAAAACTTTAAGTTTTGGAAAGACATCTGATTATTACCATGCATCTATTTTAGCTTGTAAATTTACATCAATCATTTATCTGTGGTAGTGATCATAAATGTCTCTGAACTTCAACACCTGCGTTTATGTAATACAAACAGCAATATTTCAGTGCAGTCTCAACAACCACATCTCTCAAGTCCAAAAAGGCATGTCTGTAATGCATTACACACATACTGTGTATCTCCATACACACTGCACACACTTGTACTACTTGCACACTGTCACTTGTGAGGTATGATTACCTTGTCAAGTCATGAATCAATGTGTGTCGTATGATAATGAATGTGAAAGTAGTTTTTATATAAAGACAATACATCAACATATGAGAGCCCTTGTATTGTACTTGTGATAAAATAGATGCATGTGGTGATCATCATGCCTTTTGTGATAATTCCTTTTTTAAACTATGTGTGTCCAATTTGTTTGAAAGAGTGGAGGAAATGGTGGAGAATTAAGGTAATGTGATTGGATTGACACTGCCTCCACCAGGCATTACTCTACTAATTAATAAAGAGCTCATGCAAACACACTGCAGAAATACAGCTTAAAATATGATTTTTGTTCTTTTTTGTGTTTTTTTATGAAATGTGTTGTATTTTTTAAACACTGCAACACAACATGATCCATGTCCTTTTCTTTTTAAAATTTCCACTAGACGTAGCTTTACATTCATTCAGCTTGCGCAACGCAGGTACAGTGCATCGCATGCACAATTTAAATTGTATTCATAGAGCAACAAGCATGGTGTTTAGTGAATGCTTTGTATGACATAGTCAAATTAATTAGATTGATTTGGAGTTAATTTTTACAATCATCAGGCTGAAAACACTTATAGGCTTTCCAAATAATTTTGGGGTAAAGTATCTTAGGTTGTCACCATAGGGTTCATTAGGTCAGACTGTAATGAGTTCCATGCACCTCCCCTGTGAGATGGGATATTTTATCAAACATGTCAAATGCACACACGCAAACACCTGCCACAAGTTCCCAAAAGACACAAACCCAACCCAGATCTAAGATGAATGCTGGACTAGAAGCTTACATTAAAAGCATTTTTGGAAACGGGGTGTAAAATGTTTCATGATACAAGCAAATTAAAAATATATTTATAAGCCACATTAAATAAACTAATATAGAGTAAGAGTAAGAGCAAAGCTGACATGCCGACACACCTCCACAACAGCGGGGTGTGGTGGAGATTGCTGTTCTGACACTGGCTGTGGAGCAGGATAGGCCTTTCCACAGCAGAGTTTGGACTTGGCATTGCAGAAAAAGAACAGGTGTTACTAATAACCATGCTAATAACACTAACAATGGCCTCATTGTGTTTCAGTGCTCCAGTAAGCTGTGACAGTGAGCCAGCATTCACAACAGGGACCCTGAAAACAAAGCAGCTAAATGGAATTCATTCACTAAAGGTCCCATGGCATGAAAATTTCACTTTATGAGGTTTTTTTTAACATTAATATGCATTCCCCCAGCCTGCCTATGGTCCCCCAGTGGCTACAAATGGCGATAGGTGTAAACCGAGCCCTGGGTATCCTGCTCTGCCTTTGAGAAAATGAAAGCTCAAATGGGCCGATCTGGAATCTCCTCCTTATGAGGTCATAAGGAGCAAGATTACCTCCCCTTTCTCTGCTTTGCCCGCCCAGAGAATTTGGCCCACCCATGAGAAAGACCGTGCGTTCATGGACATCGGAAAAACGTCACCATTCACGTAACGTCCTGTGGGAATCAGAGGTGGGAAACTCGGGCTGGATTTTGATAACCGAGTTCCCCAGTTGGTGACACGTTGTTTACAACTGACGTTTGATGGAGGCGACTTTGGTTCACTGAACATATTTCAATGATAATAAACTGTTTATTGTGGACAAATTCCTCTGCCAATAAACATACACAGACATAATATGTTTAAAATTATTCATAAATAGGCCTATGTATAAAAAAACAACACATTATCTGTGTCTTTTCCCGTTCGTTGTCCTGCAGATAACACAAAAAAACACCTGTCGATGTGCTGTTTGGATGCTTGCATTAGAAAACAGCAGAGAATCTTCTGTTATTGTGGCCTCCATGTTTTCACACACCTGATGCTCTAGGCTACAGCCAACCGTTGGTGGCAGTCATGCAAAAAGTTGTTATGCCAAACGCCAATATAACAGAAGAAGAAGAACACGCATCCCGACCATGTGAACGCTGCCAGGCAAAAAAACAACGTAACCAGTGGGGGCGGTGCCTGTTATTCCGAGGTAGCATGAACGCAGCAAGAGACATCATGGCTTTCAAACAAGCAAAGTGGCAGTTGGTCAAGGCCACACCCCCACCCTCCACTTTGCCCCCTCTCTCCGCAATAGCTACAGACACAGAAATGGCACATACTAAGGAAAGCTCATTGTGGGACTGGCTCTAGTGGCTGTAATTCTGCACCAAGGCTGAAATTCGGGAAAGAGACTTCAGATACAGTATTATGGGACCACTAAGGTCTATATAAAAGCATCCAAAGAGCATCATGTCATGGGACCTTTAATTGAACCAGTTACACCTGTTAGTGCTTTACCTGCTGTGACATGCCAACGTGTCCTCCTGAAGGCCTTTATCCTCACCTTCACCCAAGTTTAGGTGTAAAAACACTTGTGGTGCAAGTTTAAGCCTGAGGCCATTCCAAGTCATGTATGAGCAGGTCAGAATAAGTCCTTTGAGGCAACTAAACTGCAAAAAAAAAATGCTAGTTTTTTTAAATGCATAACTATATGTTGACAATTAAAAGTCCACAGCTTTTCAAATTAGCCAAAATATTTTTTTTAAATAACGTTAAGGCAATATTTGGTAAAGAAAGAAACACGTGTTTATACTTTTCTATCAAGCATGCCGTTGCACTATGTCTGAGTAACTTAACGTTAGGTTTGACATTAGCTTAGTTTTGAATTATTAGCTTAATTTAGGGTTATACAATTAATTTAATGGCCATTTCCCAAACATTTAAAAGCTGCATGCAAGCTGTACTATTGCGTCTATAAATATTTGTGGAGCATAGACTCATTTTGCTGTCACAACCATACAGTCTATGGCCACAACAGAAAAAAAAAAAGTTTAAATATAGTTTGCTTACTTTGGCTGTCCTTCTGCCATACTGGGGGAGGGGAGGTGGGGGTTATGGGCTAAATTTCTCATTTTTTAAGCGTATTTTAGAAAGTTCTCTTGAGTTACCATACTGCGATAGCACAGCAGCTGGGATTCGTCTATGACAAATTGAAGATGATATCATCAAGTGAGTCATGAGAAGGGTCATATTCACAACAATTTGCAGTTGTTACTGGTCTGTAATGTGATCGCTACATGTAATTCCAACTTCTCCGAGCGACAGTAAAGGCAGCATAGTCATGCGTGTCATGCGTAGTTGCAAAGTCGATAGGTGGAAAAACAGGACGTCATTACGTACAGCTGGACGTCTCGGAGAAGATAAACAAAAAGGAAGGAAGCCTTCGGCCATACGTTCGCGGCAAAATCGGTTCGAAAATTTAGCTTGCAAGCTACGGTTAACAACTACATGTGCCCTTATATTGCTTAGATAGTTACCGTTTGGCGTTAACAATCATGGACGAGGGGATAATATTTCGTATGAGTGCATATTCCGAGCAAGGTGGGAGGAAATACATGGAGGATGTTGTCGATATAAGAATCGAGTACGAGCCGACGCAGTCGCTGTCGTCAGGGGAAGATTATCCAAAGTCGCAGGGACATGGAGGACAGGGGAAAGCGGAGAGTGAACCTACAAAACAGACTGAAAATGAGACACACGATCAGAACGTAGCTGCCGAATCTGCCCCAGTTTCTGCAGTGTGGGTAGAGAGTCTATCAAATGAGGACAGTGGCAACAACAGTGCACCGGTATCGGAGGAAAAAGTCGCAGTGCAAGCAGTCGACACTCGGAGGTCTGTGGCGTTTTTCGCTGTTTTTGATGGCCACGGGGGTCGAGAAGCAGCACATTTCGCAAGAGAGAATCTGTGGGAGTTATTGAAAAGGCAGCGGGGGTTTTGGTCGAAGGATCACAGTGAAGTGTGTGCTGCTCTAAAGAAAGGGTTCATCGCCTGTCACCATGCAATGTGGAAAGAGCTACGTAAGTCATCAAAGTTAACGTTAGCCTACTTGTATGTCCCCCCTCATATTGATTGCTGCCTATTGTTCGTAATCGTTACGATCATCTCGCAGTGTCCTACTCAGCTGGTGTGGGGATGTCCATTCCTCTGCCAAATGAGCCATCCTATTACAAATGAACACAATGAGCCGTCATCTGACCATAACAAAGCTTTCAGAGTTGACATAACCCCTACTGGGATGTTTTCATCACAACACTAGCTACACAGATGCATAGATATAAGTGGATCAAGGGTTCAAAAGGAAACAAACGTTTTGCTAACTTGCAATCGTAAATAACTTAATTTAGCTGTGCAGTCCTAGTATGTGCATTATAAAATCCTATTATTTCTGTAAATGTGGGAGTAATATCAGGTTCCAATGTTTGTTTTTGATTTTGGTGATGACTTTGCACTTGTGTTCACCCTGTGCAACACAAGTTGCTCCTCCAACAGTGCAGTGGTAGTATGAATGTAATATGATGTTCAGGTTTTTTGAAACCTGCTGTTATTGAAAATGTGAATTTTGTTCATCCTTCTCTTAATATGACAGAAACACAGTGTATTTTCCTCTCATATGAAATACTGTACACATCTTTCTGCAGAAAGGTTTGTAGAAAGTGGCGCTGGATCAGGACATGTTTATAAAGGAACCTAGCTAGAAGAAGCAGGACTTCTTGTAAAAAGTCTTCTGGAGTAACAACAGTAAAACTAACCGGCGACATGATGCCCAGATCACATTATTTCACTATGAAGAAAAGAGACAAGTAAAGCAAACAGCAGCACATCTAATGATATTAACGATCCAATATTAAAGGGAAAATGGACAAAACCGAAATGCCCAAAGAGAAGCTTTGGCAGCTTGTTGGAAGAGCACCAGTGACCTTGATCCTGACACAAGTATAGAGGAACTGTGTGCTGTAATTTGGGAGAAAATTGGGGTGTTTCAGTTTGGTTAGTAGAATGTAATACTTGTTAAGCCTCAGCTGAAGACTTAAAACTAGCATGAGACTGCCCTACAACGATACATTTCTATGGCAACGTGGGTCAAAACCTATTTAATCCTGCTTTATGAAAAATGAAAATAAATTTCTCCCAAAAAAAAAATGTCAGATGTACTCAAGTAAGTCTGGATTATGTGGTCGTCATGCTTTATGAAACTGCTCTCTGACCGGTGGCTATTGGAATCTATTTTCATCATTCTTCCAGTTTTGCAGATTTGCAGAGTTTTCATAAAATGAAGCTCCTTCTTTTAATTCCTCCTGTGTTTGAGTCTAAACCTCTTTGTGGGCAAATGTTTTTACATGTATTGAACTCCTGTTTATGCAGAAAGAAGCTGCGTGCTATCATATCTTGCGGTAGATGGTTTTAAAGACGAGGAAAGGCTTCCTGACCTAGACAATATTAACACCTTAATGCCGGATAGAAAGGCTTCTAAATTATCATAGTCCTTATTCATAACCCTCTTATGCCTCCATTGGTGTATTGTGGAAATCAGACATCATTCCAGCAAGAGAGAGAGATTCCCTCTTTACTAGTTGCTGCCAGTGATACTTGTGATAAGTGTTAATTTTGTCTTAAATCTAACCATATGCCTTGTAAAAAATAAAACTAATCCTGTAGTATTTGATAGCCTGCATGTTGCGGTTTCAGTATCAAGTGATGAATCATAGCTAGTTTTTCATAATGGATAATGTATCAACACTTTGGCATTGTGTTACTGCCCTTGCTGATACTACCAACAGTGTTTCCCTCAAAAACATTTACCATAATGATCAGTGAGTAACAATCATTTTTCCTTTTTTATCGATCTTTTGCCCTTAACAGCGGAGTGGCCAAAGACTGTTACTGGCCTGCCCAGCACATCAGGCACCACAGCTAGCGTGATTGTGATCCGCGGAGTTCACATGTACGTGGCCCATGTAGGGGATTCGGCAGTAGTGGTTGGAGTGCAAGAAAATGACTCTGATATCAAGCTCCAGGCACTTGAAATAACACAAGACCATAAACCTGAACTTCCTAAAGAAAAACAAAGGATTGAACGACTGGGTGGCAGGTGAGTTGGTGAACGGGACATTTTTTTCAAGATTGAGTTTTATTATAAGGTCAGGGTGGCTATGTCAAACAGCCAAAGCACATCACACGGAGGGGCAGATAGTTTCTTGCACTTGTCCCTTTCATCGTCGCTGTATTTCCTGTCGAGCTTGAAAACTTGCCTTTGTGTTGACGTACGCTGTGTTATTCGTATGACTGTAGTGTAATGAAGAAATCTGGGGTGAACCGTGTTGTGTGGAAGAGACCCAGGCTGACCCATAACGGCCCTGTGAGGAGGAGTACAGTCATTGACCAGATCCCCTTCCTTGCTGTGGCCCGGTCCCTCGGTAAAGATAACCCTCTTGTTTGTCAGGATTAGTGTCCATACAGTTATATTGGGCGTTTTGTAATGAATCATTTTTCTTTAGTTATTGCTCCAAAAGTGATAATATATATTTCCGTATCTGTTGAAAGGGGATCTGTGGAGCTACGATTTCTACAGCGGGGAGTTTGTGGTTTCCCCAGAGCCCGACACCACCGTGATGACGCTTGACCCCAAGCGGCATCGCTACATCATCCTCGGCAGTGACGGACTGTGGAATATGATGCCACCCAGTAATGCGGTCAATATGTGTTCTAGCCACGACAAAATGGTGGTACGTACTGTAATTAAGAAATCGGTCCTTCCAGAAAAATGCGGCGTTTTTGTGTGATTGTTGCGGGCAAAAATCCTTGATTATGCGGCACGTTTTCTTAAAAAATGCGATGGAATATGTGGGATATTTGTGCAATTTTATGTGATGAAATTGCGGGAACTTGCAAAAATGGCGGTTTGATGAAAAAGAGTAATAAAAAGTGATTCCCCCAACACCCTGCTTTTCGATGATGTTCACGTCGCGTAATTACGTCACTTCATAACGTTACCCATGGCAACAGGGAAAACTGGCTGCTCTTGCGTGAAATAAACGCAACATTTTTTAACTTTCTGCTAAGATATGTGGCACTTTTTTGCAGCGGAAATGCAGAGATTATGAAATCATGCAAGCCCCGCATATTTTGCGCGGAAATCTGCAATTTATGAGGCGAAGGTGCGGCATATTTGAAAAAATGCAGCCCCCGCATAAATATGCGGACTTTGGCTGATTATGCATTGAATTATGCAATTGCATAATCCCGTTTTTCTGGAGGGACTGAGAAATAACACCGCAGCAGCTTCTTATGAGAAGTGGTTTACTATTAATCCCAAGTAATAGTATTGTTGAAGCCTGGAAGCTTTAGAATTTACCGTATTTTATGAAATCATTCATTTTCTTTCTCCTTCTTTTTTTTTTTTTTTTTTTTTTTTTTTTTTTTGCTTCCAGGGACCAAAGGGAATGTCTTGCGCCTGCCGGCTGGGATGCACGGCCCTACTGTTTTGGAAAGAGCGCATGCTCCGTGCAGACAACACAACAGTTATTGTCCTGGCCCTACAGGTGCGCGGGGACCCACCCATCCCTATGCATCAAGATGAGATCGTTGTTGACATGTCTACAGGAATGGACCATCTTCCATTCCCAGGAACTACTTATAACACAATGTGTCGGGTCCCACAGGTGAGTGCCAGAGCATCGTTGCATCCTCCATATGTAAGGTTTCATTAGGATGAACCATATAAATCATCCAGCAGTTTGGATATTTTCCAAAATCGGAGTCGGTCGCTTGCTGGAGAAAGTACCTCAGGACTACTCTGACAGTGGAAAAATATCCTGAATTATATTTGTGTGTTGTTTGCTCTTCACTGTATCGTGCTTTATATATTCCAGTCCATTTTTTTTTAATTGTCATTTTGTACTAATACTTTCTCCTGTTAACGGAGAATTCCGGTCGATTTTAACACGTAGCTCTGTTGTTTGTGGTCACGGAGTGCTGTCAGTAGCAAGAAAAATGAAAATCTGTGTTGCCTACACCGAGTTATGCTCCTGCTACAGTTTGCACCCAGGCAGCTGAAACGGGGCAAGTTTTAAACGTGCTTTTGGCCTCTTAACATGTTCGAGATGTCATTACAAGTGCCTAGCCATGTGATTTGATTCCTTCCGAGTGAACTCTGTGAATATGACTGCAGCAGATGTGAAAGAAATGTATAAAAGTTGTGCTAATTCAGCCAGTGCACACAACTCTGTTTAGTTCTGGTGAAGTCCACACGAGTCAATTGTCGAACTCCTACAATCCAATGTTCCAAAACGTATTTTTTCCACCAAAAAAACCAATGGTCACGAATTGCCGTGGAGATGTCCATAGTAATGACTATGTAGCAACATAGATAGGCCGGAGCCTGACATCACAACTGAGCCTGTACAGCTCCAACAAGGCTTGAGTTCTCGCACGTGCTCATGGGTAACTACGCTACAGTGGAGACTGTCAGCTGACAGACGAAGACGGAGCTTTGGGATGATGACGAGATTGGGACAGTGACATAACCACGGCAATTCATGACCATCGTTTTTTGGTGGAAAAAAATAAGTTTTGGAATATTAGATTGTATGAGTTCGACAATCAACTTGTGTGGACTTCACCAGAACTAAACGGAGGTGTGTGTGCACTGGCTGAATTAGCACAACTTGTATGCATTTCTTTCACATCTACTGCAGTCATATTCACTGTGTTCACTCGGAAGGAATCCGTTCACATGGCTAGGCACTTGTAATGACACCTCGAACATGTTAAGAGGCCAAAAGCATGTTTAAAACTTGCCCTATTTCAGCCGCCTGGGTGCGAACTGTAGCAGGAGCATAACTCGGTGTAGGCAACACCGATTATTTTAGTTTTTCTCGCTACTGACAGCACTCCGTGACCACAAACGACAGAGCTACGTGTTGAAATCGACCGGAATTGTCCTTTTTAAAATATTAAAGTTTGTAGTCGCTGATGGCTGTTGATGTAAGGTCATACCATCAGTTTCTATCATTGGACCATTGGTTTTAACAAATCACTCTTTGTTTTCGGGGCCAACAGGAGGAGCCTGATGATGACATGTTTTTTGAAGAAGATGGGATATATGGAGAAGACCATGAGGGATGGCCATGCCTGGAGTGGTAGTGAGGTGACTGTTATAAAAATGTATCAACGTGCCAATGAATTATATGATCTATTAGCAGAATAGCCAAGCTTGCCTTGTTGAACCTGGTGGCTAAAATTCAGCTATTTGGTTGGTTGGTCCTCTTTGCTGGTGAGAATTGATAAGCTACAGCTGTATTGATATTGCACTGCTATAAGAGAGCTGTAGAGAATTTATTTCTTTGAATGTGCTGCTCAGTATTAACCAAGTCCATTCATGAAAGTGAGATAAAACCAATTAAAAATCATGATATGGCATTGTTAATTAAAAATGGTTCATTTCCATCACCAGCACCACCTTAAACCTTCTTCCCACTTTAGCCAGTAGAGGGAGACTGTGGAATTAAAAGGGCTTATTAAAATATATTGTCAACATTTTGAAGAGACAATTCAAAGTGTCAGCACTTAGGCTACGTTCAGACTGCAGGCAAAAGTGGCCCAAATATAGTAGTGTGAACACTCAAATCTGGCCCAGATCAGATTTTTTTCAAATCAGATTTAGACCACTTCCATATGTGGTCCTGAATCAGACCCAGATCTGATTGTTTTCAATGCAGCCTGTGTGAACGATCAAGGCGGATTTGATGCGACTTCTACCTCAATAAACCTTGCTGCGCCCTCTTTCCCCGCAGGGAGGGCAAGGGGCGGGGCCCCCTGCTCCCAGTGCGTCTGTCAAACGGGGTGGACTGTCCTCCGTGCGCCCCAACCGCGTCGCCGTGGTGGGGATCGGCTCAGAAAAAAAGGTGTCACGGGTCTGCAGCGATGTCAGCAACCCACCCGACCCGTCTTGAAACACGGACCAAGGAGTCTAACGTGCGCGCGAGTTAGAGGGTCGCCCCGTGGCGAAATGAAAGGGTTGGGCACCACCGGCCCGTCTCGCCCGCACCGTCGGGGAGGTGGAGCGTGAGCGCGTGCGATAGGACCCGAAAGATGGTGAACTATAACCTGACTCCGCCAGACGGATCGCTTCGCATTTGCTCGGCATATCCATCTGGGAACTTTCCGTTGGAGAACTTTTGGGAAGGGGCGAAGATACTGGTTAGCTGATTGGATGAACCATCTGTCTGTCACCACCTATGTTGGTGATAGACGGGCCAACTCAACCAATCAGATCAATCTCTTGCCGAAACCAGTTGGGAGGAGAGCAAAAACATCTTTTCCTCCGAGAAAAGCCTCCAGTACCGTTTTTTTGTTTCTTTCAATGAAGGACTACTTTCTAATTTGGATAAAACTTGTGCAATAGCTACTCTCATCTCATCCGTGGAAGCTGCCATGTTGTTTAGACTCTTCTCGTTGCGTCACACCTAAACCCGCCTCAAAACCAACGCTGATTGGTCGGTCGTTTGGCAAACGGCTCCAAATTTTCTCTATCTCAAGATGCCAGACTGATCTGCAAGTGGAAAACTGCAGGACGGTCTCAGGAGGCTAGGTGAACTATGCCTGGGCAGGGCGGAGCCCGAGGAAACTGTGGTGGAGGCCCGTAGTGGTCCTGACGTGCAAATCGGTCGTCCGGTCACACCGACCTCCTGTAGTGAATTTGCAGCCATAACCCCACAAAAGGCCAAAATAGCCAACTTGGCTCTCTTTCTCTTCATTCTTCTCCTCCTCAGCACCTGCTCATTAATATTACGGCTGCCATTACACAAACCTTTTGAAATAAAAGCGAAAATGCTGACTTCTTCCATAACCTCCCTAACGTTAGTGCAACAGCGTGCTGCGTCTGATTGTGTTATTGTTTATTGTTCTTTTGCGCATGTGGGTCAGTTCGAAACCGCAAACAGTTCACACTGGAATCTGATATAGGGCCCCATTTTAAAAGGTAATGTGAACAGCGAGAACAGGGGACATAAGTATTTGACCCCTTGCTGATTTTGCAGGTTTGCCCACTTACAAAGAATGCAAAAATCTACAATTTTAATCATATGTACATTCTAACAGTGAAAGACAGAATCCCAAAGAAAATTCCAGAAAATCACATCATATGAATTTATTAAAATAGATAACCATCTGATGAGGAAAAACAAGTATTTGACCCACTGGACAAACAGCAAGTATTCTGGCTCCTACAAGCCAGTTAGTCTTTCTTTAAGACACAGCCCCAATCCGAACCAATTATCTACATCAAATACACCTGCCTCACCTCGTTACCTGTATAAAAGACACCTGTCAACACCCAAACAACCAGCATCCAACATCACCACCATGGGCAAGACCAAAGAGCTTTCTACGGACATCAGGGACAAGATTGTTGATCTGCACAAGGCTGGGATGGGCTACAAGAGAATCGGAAAGCAACTTGGAGAGAAAAGATCAACTGTCGGTGCAGTTATCAGGAAATGGAACGGTGAGGAATCATCCCAAAACCACAAGGGGGGAACTGATGAATCAACTGAAGGCAGCTGGGACCACAGTTACAAAAGAAACGGTTGGTAACACACTACACCGTCATGGATTGAAATCCTGCAGCGCACGCAAGGTCCCCCTGCTCAAGAAGAAACATGTACAGGCCCGCATGAAGTTCGCCATTCACCACCTGGACGACTCAGAAGAGGCCTGGAAGAAGGTGATGTGGTCAGATAAGACCAAAATAGAACTCAAATACTTGTTTTTCCTCATCAGATGGTTATCAATTTTAATAAATTCATATGATGTGATTTTCTGGAATTTTCTTTTGGGATTCTGTCTTTCACTGTTAGAATGTACATATGATTAAAATTGTAGATTTTTGCATTCTTTGTAAGTGGGCAAACCTGCAAAATCAGCAAGGGGTCAAATACTTATTTCCCCCACTGTGTGTGTGTGTGTGTGTGTGTGTATATATATATATATATATATATATATATATATATACACACATATTTTCAAAGTGAATAGCTACAAGATGGAGAGCACTTGGAATGCTTCTACCTCCCATATTACCCAGCTTCAGCGTTTTTAATTGAAAGTCACTGATCTTTTTTCACTGCCTAGATTCTCTACAATCTTCTCAGAACCATTTGAACACATCTTAACTCAATATTGTTTGTCAAACTATGTTTATTTCCATGATTTTAGTCTTTGTCCATTTGTAACCGCTTTCATCGGTGTTTCATTTATTTATTTTAGATTGATCAATAGCAAGTTGTGTTTCAGAGCTTTTGACAGACATAATTTGAATTAATTTAAATGTATAAATACATGTATATTATAATGTATGATATTAAATTATAACATCTTATTTGCATTTTTCTTTTCTTTTTTATGTCAGCAGATTGATGCAGCAAATGCTTCCACTGCTGCGGAGCAGGCATTTGGGCTGTATGAAGCAGCTTTCTGTGCCACAGCACAGCTCTTACCTGATGTTGACTCTGTGAGGGCCACACTGCCCCCCCCCTTCCCTCCCCCTCCCCTCTCAGAGGGTTCCGTGAATGTTATCGAAAAGCATGACTCTACAACCCAAATGGACTGTGCAACTCCTCCGTTAAAAAGGTCTTGCTGTTCTCCGCACATCTCCCCCGAACTTAGAGGTCCTCCCCGTCTGCTTGGCCGGTCTTCCAACAAAAGTTTCCCCCAGAAGACGCCTCACAGCAACGTACATATTGAAGAATCCCGTCAAACTCGCGCTCCAAACAGAGAAGCTCCCCTGCACCCCAGCACCACAACGCTGCCTTGTGCGTGTGTTGAATCTTGTTTCATAGGAACAGTGTTTTTGCCCTGAGGATAGAAAGATAAGCTGCATCGTTTCAACTTTGCTCATGTATCAGGTGTTGCCACAGGCCTAGTCCTGGATGTATACTTTTTATACAAAGTCTTTTTGTTTTTTTGGTAAATATGAAATTTGAGATTGTAAATGTGTTGCTGTTTTAACCTTTTCTTCTTGCTCTCCTGCCCCCTCCTTAAATTTGAGTGTTCACGGAAAAAGTTTAGATCCATTTAATCTACACAATCTATTTTCATACTTCTAAGTATGTTTAGTATATCCAAAAGACATATTTTAAAGAAGATGGATCACTACAATCTATGATAACATCAGCTCACCAAAATTGTGACACAAGCGATCTTCCAGTTCAGATTTGTATGTTTTTACTTGTTGGATGCTATAACATGCCAGTCTTTCCTTCGTTGGGGTCAATACCTCAGACCAATTGTTTGGAATCTTCCCTCTTAGATCAAATGTGCTACTATGCCACTGTTGGGGGTTTCTTTTATTGTTTAATGGGTGCAATCAAAGTACCTGGTAGTGGTAATACTGTAGCATGCAAAATAATGGAAAATTGTGCAAGCAATGGTCTGAGGTAATTATGTAGGTACTGATTTTTTTAAAACTTATATTATTAGTTTTGTGTCTTTACCAGTGGCTAATTATGTACTGTTATGATCACAATTGCTACTCAGCTAATTGTTGTATCTTATGCATAGTGTGTGAGGAGGTGTTAAAGGGTCAGTTCACCCAAAGCAGGAATAAAAAAACAAAAAAAACTGAAGTATATTCTCTCACTTTTCCTACCGATGTACATGTGTGGTTTTAGTGAATTGACCCTTTTGCCCATTTCTTTGCTGGAGAGTCGATCCATTCCAAGCATTGTCATTGATGATGTGGCCAATGAGTATTTGTACTGTATTGGCTGCTGATGTAAAAGCCAAGATCAAAACCTGTGCCTCGCTGGAAGGTGGTTAGGAGTTTACTTTGCCCTTGACTTTTGTTTGGGGTAAGTATCCGCTATTAGGCACTAACACCATTTCAGTAGGCCTTTGTCTTTGTTTTCATATATGGTATCCTTGTATGTGGTTTGCTCCCATAACTTGTGTTTTAATCTGCACATAAAATACCATATGGTACGAATGCAGGAAGGTCCCGTTTCATGGTGTGTATATAATAAATTTAAAGTTCTAACTTGTGTTAACATGTCAGCTCAGTTACTGTTAAAGCTGATTTGTTTGCCTTCCTTCTCCATAAAAGTGTCATGGTTGCCTTAGCACAAATGAGTCAGAGGTGCTTTTCACAGGTTTTCATATTTAGCACTCAAACGGGTGAGAATCTCTAGAATATGTCAATGTAAGTATGGCTGTGGCCCAGCTTCAACCATGTGTCATGCACTTTTCAGTTCCACGCCACTGTCATTTTACCATCTGAATTACAGCATCCTAAACCTGGTTAATGTTTTTCAGTTATATTACAGGGCAGTTTTTTGGGTTTTGTACAGTACGTCAATATGCAATAGAAGTTTGTACAGTACATTATTATGCAAAGTTGTTTATTTCAGGAGTCTGGCATGCTCAGATCTACTGTGTATGTTGTGGAGTGTCCAGAAGTAATAGATGTTAATGGGCATGTGGTTTGTTTTTGATGATACTTGGGTCTGGCTTCATATTTACTGCAACCGGTTTTCAGGACTAACTGTGTAAGCTACATGTGTTGAAAGTGACTGGATATACAGTGTCTGTGTGTTGTAATAAAGTTCTCATTTTCCAATTGGTGCTGTTATGTTTGTTGCAGTGTCTATGTTGTTCAAAGGACAGTATCTAGTCCAGTGTGGAACTGTTATCATGGCCACTATTCATCTTTCCAACGGTGAAATATCCGTTGAAATATATATTTAGGCTCACGTTTTTACAGGGTGCACTGCTGTAATGTTCCAGTAGATGGTGGTAATGTAAAGGGATTAAACAGTTGTGTCCCTACAGTAACTAGTCTCTCCAGTATCTTTTTACACCCAGTGTGTTGTTGATCAGAAAACCTGATGTTTACAATTTAAATTTCACGTCTGTGTCAGTAACACTGTACATAGTACATAACATCTTGGCTTTGTGTATATATATATATATATATATAAAAAATGTGGTTGAAAATGGCCGATTATTTAGGTGGGGACCACTTTAAAAAGTTTGAGTCAATATAGCTTATTTCATGAAAGAAATTTGGATTTTGGTTGTAATTTATTTTGAACATGCTCAGAAAATGGAAAGTTAACTGCTACAGTTATTTGACAACTGAGCAAACTCCATCTGCTGAAGTGATAAGGTCAAAAGCTCCAGAACAAGTGAGTAAGCGCACCTTGAGTTGAGTTTGCGAATGTTTTGCACTTCCTGTATTTCGTTTACCCTTTTTAAAGAAGACATACAGCCAAATATTAAATAGTTGCTGGCATAAATGACAACTATTATTGGGTCACTAGACTATTTAAGTATAGCCACTTAAATAAGAAAAAAGACCACATTGCATTTGACTTATGCTGAATACCCAGTATCAATTGCAATTTTGGCAACAAATATTGATTTTATCGGTTTTCCACCTTTCTACAAGTGCATAAGGAGCTCCTGGGACACTTCAATGTCCGTTGTAATCATTTCAAGCTTTACTCTCTCAAAAGAGAAATGTTTTGTCATTGGATATTATACTGTAGGTAAGAAATGAGGCCTGTGCTAATAAGATTGTACCTCAGCCTTTCCATCCCTACAGTACGGTGGGCTTGAAAACGTGACTCACATAAAAGGTAGATTAAAAACACCCCATGTCATTTTGTTCTTGTACCTGTTATAGATGCTCTGATACTGCCTAAAACGCTGGTATCGGTATCGGGAAGTACTGCAGTTTATGCACTGATCCGATACCACGTAATAAAGTCCTAAAGAAAATCTACGTTAAAGTAGTTTATTTTTGTTCTTTTTCCGTTATAAATGACTGTCAAACTGCATAATAAAAGAAAGTTCTGTGGCATTCATTGTTTATGTTTCACAAAAAGTTTAACCTGAGTCAGACTGACAACAGAGATAGAAATAATATCACATCCATGTAGGGATAGTAGTATACAGTTAGTAAACATAATAAAATATATGACACACTGGTATGGGATCAGTACTCGGTATCGGCCGATACGCAAGTTCAGGTATCGGAATCGGTATCGGGAAGCCAAAAATGGTATCGGGCCATCTCTCGTCCCTGTGACATACTGTATTTTAGGAACATATTTCTTGTTCATACCCAGGATCTGTTTCTGAGACATTACATACATCAGATCCATGATAGCAGTGTCTTGATTTTAATATTTAATTGACTGTCAGCCTAGCATCTGTTGACCTGCCTAACATGCAACATTCCCCTCTTACTGCAGACAGTTTGTCACTGTACATCAGCCAGTGAAGCGTATCATTGTCCACCACCTTTCCCTCCCCCTCCTCGTATTTCCTACAAATAAGCATCATCCCAGCAAGCTAGGAGGGACACAGAGTGCAAATACAATTCTGACACCCCATTCCTTACATTGTCAACAGTGGAACACTTGTCTTTACCCGATATTCACAAAAGTATTGTGGATTCAATGGGAAGATAGTTTAATGTGACAGACTCCTGATCCGAACACAGGTTAGTGGGTCTAACCTTTTTTTCCCCCCACCACTGAATACCCAATGGTTTCAGCTCATTGAAGACCACATTTACTTGACACTGATAAAGATTCCTTTATTTGCAATAAGAGCAGCCCAGATTATTATGGCATGGATTCAAATTTAGATTTGTCAGCTTGTCCTTCTGTGAACACTACTCCAGCATAGTATAACAGAAAGAGGTTTCAAGTTTAGTAATGCTGTTTTAAGCCAAATTCCTACCCTATATGTGATGTAACTTAAAAATAGTTGCATCAGACAGTTTTTGCTCCTCCTTATGTGGAAAGTGACAATTAGCCAACCTTAACTAAATTTGTGTTATGGTTTCAGAATGATGAAGATAGTTCAAAAATCATGTTCTTGTTCATCTTGTTCTCTACTTAGATGTAAAATAGGCAGGATATTGTTTCCCCCTTTCTATTCTATTATCTCAAATGGCTTGAAAAATAGTGCATTTGTACCTTTGGAAAGGTCAGATCTCATGCTGGAGCATGCCCCTGGACCCACCTAGGTTTGGGCTAATCCTAAATGTTTACAATGTCTGGCTGTGCCCTTTACTTACTCACTTTATGTTGTCTTACCCTTTGATTTGTAAATCACTCACTCACTCACTTGTTCTGACTGCTACCCTCACACTTTCTTCTGTCTCTATAACCCAAACAACAGAAATGTATTATATAACTTCATACCTTGCGTCCCATGAAATGTAGATCATTAAATTACACCTTAACACACTTTGTATAGACAGGAGCAGTGAGAGCTGTGAGTGTGAGAGTGTCACAGGCTTTGGTGGAGCCTGCCTTTCCTTGTCTCCTGTCTATCAGTAGTGTTTCGGCAGGCCTTTAATGGCTCGCCCTCTGCCACTCATGGGAGGCTCTAGAGTAAGTGCTATGAGGAGAAAGACGTCTCCGGATGATGGGAGGTGACGTGCCCTCCTTTTCTTCCCTCGCTCTGACTCAAAGAAGGCATGCAGGATCGGGATCAAATACGGTTTTCATCATAAAAAATTATTCCATGTATTTGTACTCTTGTAAAACATTGGACTCTTCTTGGACTTTTCCAGACTAAAAATCAATGATGAAAGGACTTTCATTATTATTTTATCTATGTGACAAGTGTCCTGTTGTAATTTAACACAGCATTTTTGGTCCTGTGTGGCACTGTGTGTGGTTTCCAGGCATCTTGTGATGTATCAGAATGTTTCTAGTTATGCTCATTAGCTGATCTTGACGATTGTTGCTGAATAGGGCGACTTGTTGCCACACAGAGGCTTCCCTTTGTGGTAGGTCATGAGGTCTGGCTCCACATTGATGCCTCCAAACTGGATGGTCTGTGTTGTTGACCAGGATCACATGGACCTTGCCGATAGCACTTTAGACAAGAGTCACTCATTTAGACAGATTGCACCTTCACTCCTAATACAGTCATCACCCTCCCTTTCCGCTTCATGGCTTGTTCACGGTCCAGCGCCTCCCTCCACAACCTCTTTCTCACCCTCGGATATCTCAGTCCACTCACTTATTCACTCTCTTCACTCTCATAGACAAAAACTCACATGGACACCCAATCGCCTGCAGCTCAAAGTCACTCTTTTCTGCCCATTGCAGCACATGTGCACAGAGCAAACGCAATCTGAGAAAGTGTCATGGACTGAACTTAATGTCCACCTTATGTCCAACAAAAAGGACCTCAACGGTTCTTTTCATGTTATTTCTTTAAGTTACATGGTCATTTTCAATGTTGGTTGTATTTGTTGTATTTCAATTCCTCCGGCAAGTTAGACCTCGAGTCATGTTGAACTATACTGGGAATTAGTACACGATGTCACCAAACTCTAAAACCATGATTATGATGTAAATTGTCCCGACTTAACAGGTAAAACAAGGCTAACAGGAGAGCTGTCAACCAAGCCCCCACTGTTGACAAGAGGTCTAATTAGGCAACATGAGTGCAAACACTTGTGAAAGACTCCAAAACAAACACACCCCGGATATATGTTATACAAGTTGTTCTGGCTAACAATGATAAGTTAATTGCACTCCGGAGGGGATTATTCCCACTGAGCCACTCCACTGGCTGGGAATCAATCTTGTTAAACATGCCAATGGGTCCTGCTGTACACTGTGGCGTAAAGTAGATGTATATACAGTATGTGCAATTTTTACTCAATTGTTTAAAACTTCAGTCACTATTAACCTACAGTAGACTTGCATTGCCAGACCGTCCTCCACAGCGCTGCGGAGGAGGGTCTGGCTATTCCACACAGCATTCCGGGATGGAAGAAAAACGTGCTCTGGTTTATTGTTATTTCTTTAAACCAATCACAATTGTCATGGTCGGCGCTAAGCGCTGGTTGAAGCCTCTGTGCCGCTGTAAAATAGCCTCAGGAAGGAACTTGTTTTGGTGGAACGTGTGTATGTTCAAAAGTTGTTTCAGTCATGTGACAGAAAACTCAGATTGGACAGATAGTCTAGCTAGCTGTCTGGATTTACCCTGTAAAGATCTGAGGAGCAGTCAACAATAGTCCTCAGAAATCCACCGGAGTTTAAAATGCCAACACAAAGAAAGCTGAAGGGGAGGGACATCCGGCTGAAAAGAGGGACATCCAGGCGGAATTTCCGACGGCAACGGACCAATCCCGGAAGTGGAACATCGTGGATTTAGACTAGTGTTAACCTTGTGAAAACCTTGTGAATGATTGTGTATGTGAAATAATTTCATTCACAGAGTAGTGAGTATTAATTTCACTATTAAAACATTTTGCTAAATGCATCATTCAGACTATTTTTGTTTTGTTTGTTTGTAAAGTGAACACTGACTGTAATTTGAGGTCTTTTAGCTCATGGTTCAAAATATCTGCATGAACTACCCCATATTTGAAGAGGCACATGTATTCTCTACTGTGGTGATGATGATTCTAATTTTTACCCTATCGAGTTCTATTTAATAGGCAAAATGATCAGCTGTTGTAGGTCTGGCAACTTTTAGCACTTTTTTATGACATGCAAATGTAGCCTACCTGAAATCATCACAGACATTGTTAACAATTCCTGTATGTAAAATTGGGAATGCCGATTCCTAACAGGCAGCTGATGTCAAAAGCTGATGTTTTGCTGTTCTCAAATGAAACACCCAAAAAGCAAAATACAGATTGCTTTAGGTACCTTATTCACAATCCTCAGGCTCTCTAGGCACACTTAAACTTCCCAGGAACAAGTCAACTTTTTGAGAAAAGGTTTGTCTGCTGATTACTAGGTGTCACAGTAACACAACTAATGCCGCTCTCACGTTACGGCCAGATGGGCTTTGGCTAAACTGAAGGTGAATAGTTGGTGCTGAGTACTGAATGACAACAATTGTGTGTGAAATGGTCCATTTTAAATGTGAAATGTTACATCAAATGTTACATCAAATAAGTTCAATTTACTACATTTCACAGTAATGACTTGATCTATTCAAAGTAACCTGCCACTCTGGACTTTTTCACACTGGATGTTTTGACTTCTTAAACACAGGTGGTGTAAATAATAAGCATATATATATCAGCATTGGCTGCAGTCCATTTCCCCTGCTGCGGCAAGACAGAATGAAACATCTACGCTGTTCTTTGAGTCTACAATTTTAGACAATTGCTGTGACAATGAGCGTTTCGTAATAGAGCGAGAGATGTGACCCACAATTGTATGTTTTCATTTTGAAGCGAGAGCTAGAGGTTTGTTGAGGTGAGGATTCTTAGCTGTCTTTTAAGTCTGGTCTGGGGCTGTCTCCCTGAAAAAAAAAAATCTTATTTTACCTCACACATAAGGGGGCAGGTTTGGCATGTCTAGGTGTCAGGACGGTGTTAGTAATATACCAGTGTCTGAGAGAAAATCCTACAAAAGGTTAGCATTTACTTTCTTTACTTGTTACAACAAAAGCAAAGGAGATTTCATGGGGAATAGTGTGACACAATAATTAGCTATCAAAGGTGACATCCTGAGACGATGGTGTGTGAGGGGAGTACTCCTCTTCTTGTCACCATATGACTGATTAGACTGTGTTTAATCCTCTGCTAATGTGTCCTTGCCATCATTGCTTTCAGACGTCCATCTGACCTCCCATAGTTTATAATGCTCTTACTCTGATCAAACCTCTGAAGCCTGGATTATAACGCCATAGAGGGTCATTGCTGTGAACAGGAGGTGAAATGTGTTATCCTGCCTGACACACAGTTTTAATGCCCAAATATTACTTGTGACAGGATTGTGTTATCCTGCCTGACACACAGTGCTCACTGGGTTAAAGTTTTATGAAATATTCAAATCTGAAAAAATAGATGTCATTAAAAAAGTGTCAATACAAGAGTGATAATAAGATACAAGTTCTTTAATTTTAGTGTGACCCTAATGCGGAATTCAATTAGACTCCCCGGCCCTACACGCTGTCCCTAAAGTGAAATGTGGACACACTCTCTGTCAACATTGTTGTTGTCAGAGTCAATCAGTCTCTATACCTCATAATAAAGCAATTATATGGCCAGGAATCAAGTCGACTTGGTTGACCATCAACAAATTCAATTTTTTTGGTTTTAACCACGTCTTGTTTAGACTTATAGCATTATTTAAAGGTGCTCTAAGCAATGTTGGGTGACGTTATTCTTGTTGACGTTCAAAGTATTTTCAAATAAAACGAGACTAGCTTGCCCCTCCCTCCTCCTCATCCCGTCCCCTCCCCCTCGATCCCTTCCGTGCTTCAGCACACTAACCCCCCCCCCAAATCCTTCTTGTCGGTTATTGGCTGAACGCTGGAACACGGTTTGTTATGTTTTTGTGGTCCAGGTTGGCCACTTTGTTTTTGTTGGAGTTAGTGGACCCTGGGCTATCTACAAAGACCGCATTTTTTTACAGTGTGTTCAGGGGACCGACAGCTCACGGATAGTGAGGAGAAAAAATGTTGTAGCCTACAAAATGCGTGACATCGCTCAGAGTACCTTTAAGATGTCACTATTGGAATTTTAGATTAAGTCAGCTATGGTTCCTGTGTCGGAAGCATCTAAAATCATACCTCAAACAAAGATTATATGCAGTGGTACCATGTTTTTTGCAAATACAAAATAAATAGACAGACTAAAATATAGTGGTGTGCAACAAAATTAAGTTTGCAATTTTTAGGGCTAATTGTTTCTGGCCGCACTTTGACCATTTGGTATTTTCATGGCCTTGAATTTCCCTTTGTCCCATCAGTGTGGTATTTTGGTGCCCAGCGAAGAGAACCTGACGCACAGGTAGGAGGAGAGGCACAAACAGGTGGGAGCAGGCCCGGATTGGCTAATCGGGAGCACCGGGAGAATTCCCGGTGGGCCGGTCTGGTTGTTTGGTTGTGAGGGCCGGTGTTCAGGTGTGGTACTTAATTTTTTTAATAAGAGTGTGGTGTAGATCTGCTCTATATGAAAAATGCCCTGGGATAATTAATGATGCCAGATGATTTGGCACTACCATAATGACACTGACTTGACTTGATCAGAAAGCTTTGTAAAAAGGAGAGATTTGTGCTGAGAATTATGACAATTTATAAAATGTGATTTAGTGTCAGAAGCAGAGCCAGTAGTGTGCATTAGGGATAGCTGCTGTCAGTGTGAATGGCACATCTACTGTAAGCTGTTGTATCACAGTGTGTGATCAAGCAAACATGATCAGATTAGCTACAATCACTTTTTATGCCCAAATATTACTTGTGACCCATTATGAAAGTTTTATGAAATATTCAAAGGAAAAAATAGATGTCATTAGAAAGTGCAATACAATGTATCTTGTTCTTTATTTAATCTCTGATTACTTAAGTGCACAGAAACAGATTCTGATATTGTTCAACATCATTGGGTTGTTGTTAAGATGTTAACTTTTCTAATAAATCTACATTGTGAAGCAACACTTGGAAATAGTGATATTTTACAAAATACACCGAATTACAAGGATGTAGAGAACAGGGCGCTATTGCAGACTTATATACTAAGGTTTTGATTACATTTTTTTAATATAGTCATTCGTCAAGTAAAGTGGGCTGGTCTAAGGCATGAAAATCCAGGGCTGAAAATGAGTTCCAATCCGGCCCTGGGTGGGAGGTTTAAGTCTTAAACAAACTGCTTGGAGCAAATGAGCAGCAATAACACAATAATACTTAAAACGTAAATAAACATTTTTTTTTTTAAACACTCCCCAGCCAGTAGATGTGTATAAAAGCTGCTTTATACCGTATGAAAAGTTTCCCCTTCAGTTGATCAAATCCCTGCAGCCACCTGAAGGCAGCAGAACACATATGTTGATAAATCTGCAGTCTCTGATTTGAGTCCACTGTCTTTTACTTTCATTAAATCACTTGCAAATTGTACCATGCGAGACTGCGAGAAAATAACCACACACACACCTTTGCACACATCAGACCAGGTCCATTATAACTCTGTTTTCTGCCTGTGTATTAAAGACATTGGTGTCATTAATACCAGGTCCAAAATACAAGCATCCAAATGTCCATAATTAAAAAGGAAGAAACTAATTGCAAAAAATCATGCATTTTACACAAACAATTTTGTTTTAACACAATGTATGCATTGATTGATATGATATATAGATATGATACAATTTATAATGTGAAATAAAGTACAATTATGACTGAAAAGCATCGGATTGATGCCATCATATGAACAGCTTACCAAGCAATTTGTTTATCACTCATTTCTATCATCAATGTGATAATACAAGGGCTCAGGGGGGCTAACATTCACTTTGAAGATGTCACAAGAAAAAAAACCTATCATGATACCTTTTAAGTTACTGTTTATCCCCTAAGTGTATCTATTGGACTTTAGAGGGGCTCAGTAATCTAACGTAATATCTTCAACTCTGTTGGGAGAAACTCAAAAAGCAAGTGCAAAACAATGGTGATCAAACTTTTTTTCCCCCTTGTAGTATTTACATTCGGCTAGCTAGAGGTGTTTGTAACAAATGTCCATGCAACAGTGGGGAAACTAATTGTCATAGGGAAGCATTTTTACACAAACAATTCATTGTTCTTGTCATCTAGTGTTATCTTTCATGTGTGCATGGTGGCACTGTTCCCATTCATCTGGGTCCCAACTTTGGGCTGTAAAAGACTGTGGATAACAAAATAGTCTTTACAGGCTCCAGATTGTTTGTGTGTGTTTGTGTGATTTTGGCAATTTATCATGAGTCTGTTATTTGTATGTTTTGGTTAATTTTGAATTTGACATGGTCTGTATTTTTATTGAAGCTGGCTATTTATATCTGGAACTGTTGTCAGAGTAACACGTCCTTAAAAGGTCCCATGGCATGAAAATGTCCCTTTATGAGGTTTTTTAACATTAATATGAGTTCCCCCAACTTGCCTATGGTCCCCCAGTGGCTAGAAATGGCGAAAGGTGTAAACCGAGCTCTGGGTATCCTGCTCTGCCTTTGAGAAAATGAAAGCTCAGATGGGCCGATAAGGAATCTTGCTCCTTATGAGGTCATAAGGAGCGAGGTTACCTCCCCTTTCTCTGCTTTGCCCGCCCAGAGAATTTGGCCCACCCATGAGAAAGAGAGTCATCATGGCTTTCAAACGAGCAAAGTGGCAGTTGTTCAAGGCCACACCCCCACCCTCCACCTTGCCCCCCCCTCCTCCTCAACAGCTAAAGACAGAAATGGCACATACTAAGGAAAGCTCATTGTGGGACTGGCTCTAGTGGCTGTAATTCTGCACCAAGGCTGAATTATGGGAAAGAGACTTCAGATACAGTATTAGGGGACCACTAAGGCCTTTATAATAATATTGTAAAAAAAAAACATACAAAGAGCACCATGTCATGGGACCTTTAAGCCCAAACCTACAAAAGGGCAGGCCTATTGACAGTTACTCAGACCGTTTACTGTGAACCGCTTACATAAAGTACTTATGATACTTACAAATACAAATAGCGTGTTTTCTTAGATTCATAATAAAAGATTGTTGATATAATAATGATTTTAGATGAGAACATAATCTGTAATTATTGCAATTACATTTTCCCAATGAAAACTCACCTATACTTATACATACAACAAAATTAAAAAAGAAAAAAAAGAAACCAAACTAAACCAAATTCAGTTTAAGAAGGTCGTGAGCGAAAAGTAAAAAAAAAAAATTGAACTTAAAAAGACAAATGAAGCCAGAAAATATCTATTTAATTTGACATTAAAATGGGAATTTTTCATTTAAACACTCAAATGTATTAAACAGTGATGAAAAGGGTGGAAACAGTGGAAACATTGTGGAGCACAAATATATGACACCAGTAACAACACAAGAACATAAAATGACTTTATCAATTAATCTTTTGCCCGAATGCATGCTGGGATGGTTCTCAATACACCCATAATGGCACACAGGATAAGTTAGCCTTCAGGGCTTTCTGCCATAGATTCTCTCAACAAAACTACTCAGTTAAGTATTGTGCTTTGGGTTTAAATAACCCTTTCTGGCAGAAAGCTTCTCCTGTGTGCTACCTCATAGAACCACAATCACATGATCAGCACTCAGCCAATCATATGAATACTGCTCCATCCAGGATTTACAAATCAATCTCCCACCTGCCTTTAAAGAACCAAAATAGCTGGATGAGAATTGTTTAGCCTCGTATCTATGCTTGTTAGCCTGAATTAGTTAAGCTACATTTAAAGAAAAAGGGCCCTGGCGTCTGCTTTCCTTTACAGGCGGTTGTGTTGAATATGTAAAAGAGTTGCGATTAAAAGCAGCAGAAACACTGTCAGTGACAGAGGAGGTGTTGGACAGCTCCCAGGCTCCGGCACGTCCTCCTGCCTTCACTCTCACCTTAATCCAAACTGAAAAGACAACACATTCTAGCAACAAATTCAGTGACTTGAGAGCTGCCTCCATCGCCAGCAGGGAATTAGGAATGAGATGAGTCAACTGTTTCTTTTCACTCTGTGTTTTTGCATCTGTGAGCATCTGTGTGTTTGTGCACGTACCCAGATTTGGCAGGACAGGAACACAATGACAAATACAGTAGAGGACAAACAGCAACAGTAGCCTATGTAAAATCAGACACTCCTGTGTTATAAAATTAGTTCCTTTGTACAATCATTTACTTAACAAAGGCTTTTAAGAATTAAAACGGTGTGTGCTATGTCACTTTCTTGCCAGATTTGTAGAAATAAATTAACTTTTGCTCACATTTCATTCAGATTTAGTTTTTCATTTGGATGTGTGCAAAACTTTTTTTTTTATTTTATGTTTCTTGCCTTTTTTCTTTTCCTTTAAGACTAAGGGCCCTAATTGCACAAGCGCAATGACAAGAGAAAAGTGATAGGTTTTTGGTACGTAGACTGTTTGGGTGTCTCCAAGCATACCAGCATCGGTATTTTTGGTGCATGTGGGTGCAGTAACGCAAAGGGACATACATTCACCTGCATCTCAACCGGATTTACAGCACAGGAACACCCAAAGCCAGCAGCACTATAACTAGAAATAAATTCACCTGTATCTCAACAACACAGGATTTACAGTGCAGGTACATTCAATTAAAGCCAACAGCACATAAAATATAAAAAGAATAAAATCAATCAATGTACAGTAAGTTATCTGGCATGCATAATATTTCAAAGAGCAAACTTCAACAGGCAGCACTCTCTGCACCTCAAATATCTACACATAAAAGCTACTGTATGGCCATGGAATTGTAGATTAGTCTACTGCATTTTAGTCCACCCTTGTATGCTTTAAAATAAAACATTGTTTTTGCGAGTATGTTTTCAAAAGCTGACTAAATAGAAATAGTTTCTTTGTGTATCTTAAAATAATCTTGTCGGGGGAATGCAGGGTCACCAATGGTCGATCCCCGGAGCACAGATGCTGACTGAATCACAGAGCAAAGAAAGGGTCATCATAGGACAGATATTCAGTCTGACAGGACACAAATCATCTGATGCAACACTTACAAGGCATTATATAACTGAAAATCTGTTCTATTCCTTTAAGACCAAGGAAAATAAGCCATTCAAGATTCAACTCAGAGGTCCACTCTGTTCACTGAGCGCTTCATCCTGTAATAGACCAGGAGCTCAGGCAGTTTAACGCATACATTGAACCGCCTGTGTTTGTGATCTCATTGCATCCATGTCTGGAGAGGAGAGTCTGGCTAGCCCACACATCATTCCTAGATGGAAGAAAAACATGCTCTGGTTCATTGGCATTTCTTTAAACCAATCCCAATCGTCTTGGACGACGCTAAGCAACATTGCCGCTGCAAAATAGCCTCGGGAAGGAACTTGTTTTGGTGGAACGTGTACATTCAAAAGGTTGTTTTAGTTGTGCAACAGAAAACTCAGATTGGACAGATAGTCTAGTCAAGGATATAGACTACGCTTTGATTAGCCTCTGATAGGACTTGGCAAAGCTGTGAGATATACTTATAAAGTCATTAGCAATAATGAATGAATAATTCATTTATTTTGCTTAAAGTACTGAACCAAAGACTACTTTGGCACAATACAATGAGGGGACACTATACAAACACCACCTACATACAGCACTGTGCAAGGTTTGTTACTTTGAGTGGTGAAATACATCTAGGATTATTATGTGGGGAGTTGGTGATGATTTTCATGTTTTTCAGCTAAACCCACGGCCTATATTACTGCAGTCCTTTAGCCTGACATTATGTTGGCACTTCGCCAATCTCAAACATCTGCACTACTATCATCATTACCCACACATACACAACACACTCGTATGTCGCCATCTGGTACGTGAGAGTGCTGGGATAAGATTAGTACATGGCAGTGCCACAAAACATCACCACTGCACCAGTGTGATCAAAGATAGGTTTAAGAAGAACAGCATTTTTGGCTGAGAGGGCCAAAAGTTGCTTCTGCAAGTACAGAAAAGAAAAGCCTTTGTGTTCTCTCAGTCCGATATAGTTTTTAGTAGTTTTTGTCTTCCTGTTTTGTTTTGTTTTCGATTATTTGCTGTTTTGGCTACTTGGGGGAAGCAGAATAGACTGTAAACACATTATTTCTGCATGGATGTAGTTGGTTAGGTAACTATTTCAGTGGCATCCCAGTTGTAACTCAGCAACCATAATAAGTGCATTACTTAGACAGTTGTTGTATTTTTACAAAGAATAATGTAAGACACGAGGAACTTTGATAGAATACAGCAGTTACGTGTATTGATGTTGCAAAAAATGTACGGCACAATCAGAGACAGAGACGGTTACATTGTAGCTTTGCTCTGTAAAGTGAGCTGCAGTGCCATGCAGCTACACTGACTGTCATGTAATATTGAATACTGTGGAGCCCTCTTGTCCTCTCAGGTCCCTCCACCACTGTCATATGCCCTTAGGCGTGAAGGCAGCCTTATTTGTCAATGAAGTCCCTTCTGCTTCAGAGAAAAAGCATTCAGAAAGTGTTGAAAGTATTATGCACAGTAGACACTTAGTGCCCTGATACTGCTACTATGGGTTTCAAAAGAACTGAAAGATTATGCTCCAAAATAACTTTTAAGTGAGGCGGGCTAGAGATGAGTTAAAAGGCAGCTCTACAAAAGCCTTCTGCTGGCTCTCTCTGTCCCTCTGATGGGATTTCTGATGCTTTTAGATACCAGAAAATGCACAGGAGTGGCACGTTTAGAAAGACATGGAGTAAATGATTTAATAGAAAATCTGATGCAGCAAAGCAACCAGAGAGCCGCAGCATCCCAAAGGATAAAGGTCTAAAACCTTTGTAACAAATAATGCCCTCAGTCAGACATGACCTGTTTTATTCTCTTTTTCTTTTTAACAGGTTTTTGTCCCACTGAGTATCTTAAGTTGATTTCATGGCTCTAAAAAATTGTTTTTTTCTCATAAATAGTTTATCCAAATATTTAATATGTTTATTGCATGGATAATTACTCTAAACAGGTTTTTATCATGATAAGGTATACATTTGATATATGACATATATCAAATTGATTGACATGACAATTATTATGTACAACATAGAAGCAAGAAAATCACATCTACTGTATATGATCCTACAGGCTTTCTTTATTATTGTATGTAAACTGGGATGAACTGTATTACACTTACACTATTCAAATGTTGATGTATTTGATTTCACAAAAAAAGTGAGAAAGCTCTGTCATCTTGAATGCTACTTTATTCAAAAATGTATGTAAGAAGCTTTCAAAGTTTAAAGCCACACAATTTGTCATCAGTCAGTTCCTCTGAAAGCCTGCTAAATTAATTTGTCGGAAAACATGTCTTACTGTAAATTCGATAAATCTAAACAAACAAAGTTATAGTGGTGCGACAGTGCCTCAACAGGGAGGCTCGTTTTCAAAATAAGAAGTCCGTCTGACATGCCAATGAGTCAAATGATGAACTTGTTTAGGAAGCAAAAATATTTCCTAATTCCATCTAGTGAATTAATGGAAGGCCATTGGACGTTTTGTAGCCAGTGCCACTTTACACTGGGAGTTCACAAGGCTTTAAGATGGTTAGAATTGACTGGCGTCTGTCTCTTACAGCTGGTCTATTAGGCCCTAATCAAATTTAGGGCTATATATTTATAGTCCCTGTACAAAGAACAATGACTTGGCCCTTTCTTTATAATTAGTTGTGTCTCTGCATCTCTGTCATTAGATTAAGTTGGAATCCCAGATGCTCAGAGTCTGTGCTTAAACACCACTACAAATGGGTTAATGCAACCCAAAATTCATTACTACAACATTAGGTTTATTTCATAGACAGCACATCTCTCTCTCTCTCTTAGACGTCAGTAGAAACACACAAGCCATTTACACTAAATTGCATACAAATTTGAATGCTTTAAGCAGGGGTGTCGGACTGGGGTGGAAAGGGGACTGAGTACCCAGGGCCCTCATGTGAGGAGGGCCCAAAAAAGATGCTAAAATGAATAGCTGTGAATGTGGGGAGGGGCCAAGGGGGTAAGCTTCGCTTCAGAACTCGAGCCATCATGGCGCCATTTTGTTGCTAACTGGCCATCACCTCCTGTTAGCATTCCGCTGACCGCCATTTTTCTTTTACGTCACTTGACTGCGAATAACTTTACATCTGAAGCGTTTAAAGACTCTATTTGTCCGTTGTTTAGTTCCAAAGAAACACGACAATGTATAAAAGGCTTCATTACCTTGTACCTCACGTTATGGCTCCGTAGCAGACGTTTTTGTAAAAATAAGCTAACGATTGTGTCATAACCAAGTGACTTACTGTCGCATAGTAGAGGAATTACCGTATAGTACAGGAGAAGCTCGCAGGCAGTTTCAACTTACATGAGATGTTTAGGTTTAATTACTAATGTTAACTAGCATGTTAGTGATCAATAATTAGCCTGTGCCCATGTTATCTCCTTACATACACCTACAGTCTCCGTATCTGTAAGATTGGGAATGATTGAGATTTCTCTTGGCACAGCTACCAGAAGACTTACAACTTTCAGACACGTTGCTCACATCACATTCTCTCAGTTGGAGGCTGCGCAGTAAAGCTGGCCATCACCGAAAAAGTGCTTCTAATAGCCTTCACTGGTCTCCGTCCAGAGCAACGGGGTCTATTGGTCCATTATATACTGTCTATTGGAGGGGCCCATAGAGAATGCCCTTCTACAGGGCCCAGAAAGTTGTGCCATGCCCCCTGGCTGCAAGAGACATCTATCTCTTTCCCTTTCTCAACCTTGAAGTTTAAAGCTAGCTTTTCCTTTTACAACAGAATGATGGTATGTCTGATACTGAAAATACAACTCCTATTTTCACATCTAGGAGGCTTCAGACTAGATGCCAGTGAACACGTGTTGGAAGGTAAAGACCGCAGTTGCTCTATGTAATACTTCCATTCATACCATACACTGAACTTATTTGAACCAACTCACTTCAGTCTGCTGTAGTTTTCAGCAAAGCTACTGCTTGGATGAATTTGTTCTTCATAACTTGGATTGCCTACAACAGGTCTACAAGTTTTATTAAAGCAAATATGACACATGCAGTGGGATGCAATACAATAGCTGTACAATATATACAAATATTACTTAAAATGCTCATTATTTGTTCAGACTACTTCAGTTGTTTGTGTGTTGAATCAGTTCTGTGTGTTTTGAAGCTGTATTTTGTGGTAATATTGTACTTAATTACTGTATGTTATGTAAAAGTTTTTTTTCCGAATGCTTTGTCCACCTCATTTACACATATGCAGGAGCAACAATGTTAGAAAAGGACTAAAGGGTCTACAGCTACGCTAGTGATGTTTGATGTTTAGCAGATATAATATTACATCATATTCGCCATTATGAGTTTAGTGTACTAACATGCTAACGTTTGCTAATAAGCACAAAACACAAGCTGAGGAAGATGGTAATGTCATTATTTAGTGAGACAGTGTTGGACAAACTAAAGTGTTGACCTGATGGTGGCGCTAGATGAAAAGTTGAGTGAGTCCCTGAGTGGGACGTGGATATGTGTACCAAATGTGTTGGCAATCTTTTAAACAGTTGCTGAGACATTTCACTCAAAACCACAAATGTCCCTCAAGGTGGCTCTAGAGGAACAGTCAGGGGATTACCAAAGTCAGCATCTGGGAAACATGAATGTCTGTAAAATATGTCATGGCAATCCATCCAATATTTAAAATTGAAGGCAGATAAAGACAAAAGTGAAATGTATCCGCAAACAAACAACAAATATAACAAAACACATGCAGGACATCTTAAATGCAGAACAAAGAGTTTACCTCGATAATGGAGTTCATCATCTTAACTCTTAATTAATTATCTTGTAATAATGAGCCACATTCACATTCCACTCTGTTGGAGTGCAGAAAGTACATCGAAGTCTGAGCTTCGGAAAGTGACATCGTCATGAATCACTCCAGATAAGCATGGGCAGACGTTTTCACGTAACAAAACATGTACATTTGATTCATATGTAATGGAAAATAAATAGAGGCAGAGGGTATGAATATCCTTCCTGCGCAATGGAAACGATACTCATAATTGAATCCACAAAAAAGCCTTTAAAAGCTACACTGCATCTAGATCTTTCAGTCAGGATAAACAGATCCATGTGTTGTGTCTATTATGTTACCAATAGGATGTCATGATTAAAACGAGACACCACAGAGCCCAGACAACTTTTAAGGTATGGTCTTTAGACCTCTCTGCTCGGCCTTAGGTCCACACTTAGGTTATCTTCCTGTCCTCTTCCTCCTGTTTGTCGCGTGAGAGTGCTCTCCGACCTTCAGATGTGATATGTACTTTACTGGCTTGCCCTTAGGATGACTTGCCAGGAACCCTCAGTGGCCTAACATTCTTTTGAATTTGTCCCAGGTGTGGACTTTGACCAGAGAGGTGAAATTCATGCACCATCACTCAGATTGATTGCCTCTATCCTGTTCTGGCGCTTCTCTCAAGCCACCGGCTGGAGTTGCACCAGAGAGAAATGGTGGAATATATAGACCATCCCTCTCAGTAGAGCTGAGTGAGGAAAAGCAGACCCAACCACCGTCACTCCCTCTTCAACCCCATAATTTTCAGTGTTGTCAATGGCTGTGTTCTAAAGGCAACCTCATGCACGCCATTTCTGCACAAAGGAATGGAGAATGACGTCTTCCCACCCATCTACTCTCAATCATGAACTCCTCTCATGAATTTGTTGACAAATTATTTCCCTTGACTATCTCGGGAGCCTTTCATCATTCATGGTACCTGTGAGGTCACTTCCTATCCCGAGCCTTTTCCTGCCTTGTAACTGCTGCCACTTCACCTTGCACTCATTGTTAAGCCCGTTGGTACAGCAAAGAGAAAAACAGCAGACTTTTTATTATTATTATTTCTAGTCTACCGGACCAATTAAAAGTTAACAATCATTATTCAATACAATTAAAATAGATATATGTTCTGTGATAGTACAACAACCACAGATTATGTTACAGGAACCTTTTCTCCAAGATTCTGTAAATTAACAAACTGACGTCTGTCATTCTTAAAGAATAACAAAAAAAATGTGTCTTCATGTCTCTCTGTATGATTATTATTGATAAGTTTTTGTGTGCAATATTGTACTCATACATTTTAAAGACAGAAAAATAAAAATGCAAAAATGTTTTAAATGAATGCAAGAAAACTAAGTTATCATATTAATTCTTGCTCCGTCAAGTAAGTGGTAGTTGGTGGTCTAGTTACCCCAGAATAAGTGACTGTGCGCTGGGTAGGCTACAGAGCACCATGAGCTGCCGGTCGTAGTGCTTTACAGGTCATAGGTAGTTGGTGGTTCAGTTACCCCAGAATAGGTGACTGTGCGCTGGGTACAGAGCACCGCGAGCTACTGGTCGTGGTGCTCCGTCAGGTCAGCGGTAGTTGGTGGTCTAGTTACCCCAGAATAAGTGACTGCGCTTTGCACAGAGCACCGTGAGCTGCCGGTCATTTCAGCGGAGATTACGGCAAGAAAAAGTGAGTGTTATGCGGTGACGAAAGTTAAGTTTAGGCAACAAAACGACTAGGGGGTTTGTAAAACACTCCCAGGAACATGCATGCATTTTGTTTTCCCCGGGAAGCAAACTCCCCGACCACCTTCCTATGGGGCCGGCCGCATTCTGTGTTATACAGCAGCAGTCAATGTGGTGCAAACAGCAAAAACAACTGTGTACGAATTACATTGCTTAACTTTTTGTAGCTTTATCATGGTTCATGAGAACAGGCAGGTGTGTGCGTGTGTGTGTGTGTGTGTGTGTGTGTGTGTGTGTGTGTGAAAGTGTGTGTGAGAGAGAGAGAGAGAGAGAGAGAGAGAGAGAGAGAGAGAGAGAGAGAGAGAGAGAGAGAGAGAGAGAGAGAGAGAGATTACATAAAGGATATTCTCTGCTTCAGTTCTGTCAACCAGGGAAAAATATGAATAAAAAGCCCAACTTGATCAAGATCAAGTACAAATAGTATGCCAATAAGTGAACCTAGTGAATCACCTAATAAAAGCTATTCTAGGCTACATCAGATTCATAAAATAATAAATGGAAGAATTATTGAAAAACCTTTCAGTCTAAATTAGTTCAGAGTGGTCTACTACAACAAGGGAGATTACAAAATTAAAATAAATAAAATAAAAAGCTCTTATTCACGTCATCACTAAGCCAAATTGCCCCCGGTTTTTTTTCTCAATACTCCAGTTCTTACATCAGACAAGTGCTGCTTTCATTTAGCTCCTTGGATTAGAGTAATGTTTATTTCTTAACTCAGGTTGTCTCCTGTTCACAAAAGCTAAAGCAGTGTAGCCTGAAGGCTGCACTGGAAATAAAACTGGAGCAGGCAACTTGAGGATTTGGAGAGTTGCCTAAATGTGAAGTGACAGGAGAGAGCTCTTGGCTCTTTGCGGGACGCCAGCGAACTGGCGCCGAGTCCGCCTTAATTAATAGATCCTTGAATTCCCACTTCATCAAAATCCTTGGGTGTTTTCAAAAGATGGATACGTGAATGAGTCAGTCATTCAGCGACGCAGCAGAAGAAGTTTTTAGAGTTACCATTCATTTCACCATCATCATGCTATAGCCTGATGTGGACGCCTTTCATAAATTCAGACACAATTCGAGGAGGTTGGGGGGAAACAGCACGATGATCATCACCTTGATATAATAATAATAATAATAATAATAATAATAATAATAATAATAATAATAATAATAATAATAATAATAATAATAATAATAATAATAATAATGAGTCTTAAGTCAATTAAGACAGGCTAACGAAATATAAAATATAGGCTAAAATATAGGCATCACTAACGTTAAGCTAAGGCATACTATTATTACAATAATAATAACAATAATAATAAAAATATATTGTATATTGTTGTTATAACAACAACATTCTAAAAGTAATTTAATTATGATTCATTCATGCTGTATAAGCCACTAACATCTCTGTACTCCGAGAGGTTAAAACCACGCCCCGCTTCTGTAATTGGTCCAGAAAATAAAGCCTGTCAAAGATTTTTGGCTTATTAGTGTAGGGCCGGGGCAGACAGACGTGTGACAGTGTAAACACCATCTCTAGGACTCTCTCTCTGTCTTCACTACTCGGTGCCACTGCAGTTTTTACAGGGTTTTAACAAGCTTTGCGCACGCATGGTCCCAAAGTGAGCTGCCCTCTCCATGTTGGATCTACCAGCCGATAGGGTACATGCCTTTGACATTGTAACGTTATCTGGAGATTTCTGAAAATTTGCATTCCCTCCTTTTGATCTCTCTTTCATGCTACAAAACTCACCAACTCTTAAAACGGTTTGTTGCAATTCAGCAAGCGGGCAGAGACTTTATGGTAGCGAGCTGTCAGATCGGATGCCCCGATGAGAGATCCAGTTGACACAGCGGCTGCCATGGCTTACCATCCTTTCCAAGCTCATCGACCAGGTGCCTTGACCTTGTCAACCTTCTTTACCGCCGCTCAGCCCTCGTTTTTCCCTGCAGCGCTGGCTTTCCCAGACGCCGCCCCCCTGTCCGAGCCTGTGCCGGAGCAGGCTGCCCCTGATGCGGGGCTGCGCGCTGCTCTGGGACGCCAGCAGCAGCCAGTTCACCCGCGCGCCTTGAAAAGCGTGCAGACGGAAGAATGGCTCGACGATGACCCGAAAGTCACACTGGAGTCAAAGAATTTATGGAAAGAATTTCACAAAATGGGAACTGAGATGGTTATAACAAAATCCGGAAGGTACGTGAACTACAATGTGCATATTGGCCGCAAATTAAATCTATGAAAGTCATTACCGGGACATAGGCATGGGTTTGAAATGCCATCATTTTATATTATACGGTCCAATAGGCTATACAAATATTATTATTATGGGATCGGTTTTAGCGGTCTTGTCTGTTGTGAGTTGTTAAGAAGCCAATATTGGTCGGGGTCCTTAGTTTCAGGGGTCCAGTTCGATCCTTGCTCAGTTACTTGCCTATAAGCAGCCTATAATACAAATGTTAAATTCCCACTCTGATCAGACCTTTAAAACTTCCAAACTGATCTTTTATCTTAACGAAATAAATGTTTCAAAGTGACAATTGGAAGCTCCTCCCTTGCAAAAAAAAAAAAAAAAAAAAAAGTCCAAAATAAAGTGTCTAACATCGATGTTTCGTTAATTCTCTGCAAAAGGAGGATGTTTCCAGCTTTCAAAGTGCGGGTAAACGGGCTGGTTGAAACGGCAAAGTATATCCTGCTGATGGACATCGTCGCTGTTGATGAGTGCCGCTACAAGTTTCACAACTCCCGCTGGGTGGTGGCTGGAAAAGCTGACCCGGAGATGCCAAAGCGCATGTACATCCACCCAGACAGCCCGTCCAAAGGAGAGCAGTGGATGAGCAAGCCCGTCGCTTTTCATAAATTCAAACTCACAAATAATATTTCGGACAAGCATGGATTTGTAAGTAGCAATAATACGAATTGTTAATTGTATCATATAGGCCTTATTGTTCTAAAAAGCTCATGTTCTAAAAAGTCAATATGAGTTCACAGTGAACCTGTAGGCTACTTAAAATAGGCCTGTTGTTCACAAATGTAGGCTATTTAACTGTCATTTTCATTATGATTTGTATCCAGCCAACACAATTCATTTTAGACTTTCTTTGTCTTTATTTCCCAGACAATTTTGAATTCAATGCATAAATACCAACCCAGATTCCATATTGTGAGAGCCAACGACATAATGAAGCTTCCGTACAGCACCTTCCGGACTTACGTTTTCCCGGAGACGGAGTTCATCGCAGTCACAGCGTATCAGAATGGAAAGGTAACCACCATCCTCCCCCCTCCTCACCCCTATGCATGCACAACAGACCTAATCTACTCGCACGGGATGCACCTCGCAACGACTTTTATTGTTATGAAAAATTTGAGAAAAACATGAGTCTGGTGCCTGTTGGGATGGTTTGGAAACTAAGAGGTATTTTAAAGTTATATGGCCTGAACATGATGCTCTAAAACTGGGCCCTCGTTAGTGCCACATATGAGCTTTGTGGATACTGATGTAATGGACTACTCAGTTATCTGTCACTGTGCAAGTAGCTGTATTTTTGCAGCGGCTAACTCGCTTATGTGTCTTTTTCTCCATAAGATTACACAGCTAAAAATCGACAACAACCCCTTTGCCAAAGGATTCAGAGACACAGGAAATGGGAAACGAGAAAAAAGGTAGGCAATATGTTTCGCTATCAGAATGCTTCATAATACTAAAGGACATACCGGTATGGATATATACATATTTAGACCGAATCTCATTTGTGATCCACAGGTACAAGCCTTTCACTATTTCTTCAATGCACGAGACCGAAAGCAAAGCGGACCGGGACTGTGCTGATTCTGATGACTCATGTGAACAACCCAGTACCAGTTATCCTTTTTATTCCCCTCGGGAGCTGGTGAGCAGCCCTCTGATGTCCACACCAACCTGTCAAGGTGGGTTAACTTACACTCTATTATGTCATTAAGCCGCCTTTATGGCAATGTTTATGAACCCACCGAGTTTTCTATAGGACAAAGTGTTAACCATTACAGTCACAAAACAGACAGTGTTCATTTATGCTTTAGGATCCAATGATTTAGCATTAGTCATTATACTATATTTTCAAACTTAGGATGGGCAGTTTACAAAAAAAGATCAAAATTGATGCCGCAGATCCTGATTAATATATTTGGTTCCCCTGAAATCGCATGTGACCCCAGCCTGGCCCCTCCATTTGAAATGGTCTAGAAACGCCACTGCTAGCCACTAACCTTGCTTCTCTCTAACTCCACACCCCCAGATTTGTTTTTATTTTCAAACTTATAGCCCCAGCTCCCTCTTAACACACCATTTTTTAATTAGCTTTCAACCACATATCATGGCTTTTATCAGCTAGTAAGTGGACATGGGTTATGTTCTTTTTGTCCTTCTAAAGAATAAACTTTCAGTAATTAGATGGTCAACAAAACAATACGTTTTACTAGTTGGGGAAGATGAGGTGTCCTGATTGAGTCATTCTCCTTTCTTGCCTTTATAGGACAGCTGACAGAAGTAAGAAACATGGGGTAAAAAAAAAGATGGGTATAAAATGCAACAAATGTCTCCTGATGGAATTGAACCTGGGATATTGCAGTTACATAATATGCATATTTAACACTGGAGCACTAGGGAGGCAGTGAAGTGAGCTACACAAACATGGAGGGAAGTTGAGATGTAGCTCTCAACCCCAATTTACTGTGTGACTCAATTTGGCAAAACAAAAATAGTTTGTTTTAATGAATCAACTGTTCTGGCGCCTTGGGTTTAGTCACACATGAACACTGTCTCATTCACGGCTCAAGATGTTCACACTAGTCACCACTGTCCACTGTGTTCTGATAACAGGGCACAACTATGCTTGTCAAAAGCCCTGATGAAGACCGTTATTATTTTTTCTGATATTTTGGATTGCCTTCCTTCAGAACTATGCTCATTTTACTCTTAACTACAAATACATTTAACGAATATACGTTTTTTCCCCCCACAGATGAGAACAATATTGGAAGTGATTCAGATGTTGATCTACAAGATAAGGACATTGCTGAAGCCAGCTGTTCCAGGACTGAACATGTGTCTACTTTGAGTCAGAAGAGTGAGGAGATACTGTGGAACGAGGCTGCTCACAGTAAGAGCGACGACAATCAGGATACAACAAAAGAGAGAACAGTGTTTAGATCATCAGATGATATGTACTCTATGGAGACTGATTCTTCAAAAAGGCACATGAGCGAAACCAAAGATGGGGTCCTGCCTATGATGTTGCAAACACAGAGCTCATTGTCCCCCAGCGTTGGTCACCTTCAGACTTTGGATTTCTCGAGTGCGCGCAGCCAACAGTTTCTTAAGCTTGGGGCACCTTGGTTGTTTCACCCGGGACAGTTGTCAGTTAAGCCGGAGGGTATGGGACATCTGTTGTCTTCTTTGCCTGGAGTAGAAAACGGAGGCCTGTCTTCTCAAAGCATCACCTCTCCATCTCCCTTCATGTTTCACCACATGCTGGCATCTCAGGTACGCTTCAGCAGGAGCATGCTATTCTAATATTACACATATTCTAAAACACAAAGTGAGAAGAGAATCCGAAGGGAATGGAATTCCATTGCTCCTCAAAGCACTTCAAAATTACATTGAATGCTTCTTTTCAAAAACAGTGTCCTAGTTAGTCAGGATAACCTTCAGGTCTCACTGTCAACAGTTTTAATTCACTTCCGGTGAAAACTGTTTGAAGTGAGGTCTGTGGATTATCCATAATAGAGCATGTTTTGAGCACAATACATGAAATTCTATTCATTGTGATGGCAGCAGAAACCTCAGAGGTGATATATCTAGCCCCTCTGGGAAAAAGTAGAAATGATCTTTTTGTAATTTGGGCAAACTGACCCTTTACATTGTACTGTACATGTTTTATTTTTAGTCCTGGATGAAGTAGCCTAATGCTCTCAGCCTCCAGCAAAAGCTATAAGATCATTCTCATGATCCAACTACTTCAAATTCAAGGCAGCATGTAGAGAAATCATAAAAGGCAATATGTGTATATTCAGATTATTATACCATGGCAACTGAGACAATTATACTTTTGGGAATTATAATTAACTCGTGGTTAATACAGCCACCAAATTGACCAAGCAACCATTAAACAGGAAGTGCATAGGTGTCTTAGTGACCTTTCTTTCAATATCTGATCTGGGAGAGTTTTTGAAGACATTTCATTATACATATGCATAAATCTGCTGGACTGGATATAACTCTCCCTTCCTTGGGTCAAGAAAGGGAGAGCCAGTTTGGCAGTAAGGTGGAGTGGGGAAGGAGTGTAATGGCAGGCTGATTTTAAGCTCAGGCCGGAAAAGTTCAAATAAAGAGCTGGACTGAACTTCTGGCCGAAAGGTGATCTGAATTGACAGATGTTACATGTTGCGTGAAAATCTGCAAATAAGACATTTTTCACAGTCACACCAATATGCTAATCTAGACCAGTGGACCCTAACCTACAAGGTGTCAAGAGATGAATTTTTTATAGAGGTAAAAAAAATCTGTGCTTATCTTTCCTGACTTTTCTCTATAAACCACTCTCACAACTTATAGACATGCAACCTGTGACGATGGGACACACTCCAACCGGAGTCTTTATGTGGTCTTTGGTGCTCTTTTACTTTGTCGCCTTACTTCCTCGTTTGCTCTCAAAACGTAATTGTGGATCGGTATAATCGAGCCATATGGTCGACTTCTGGGTGAGGACGGTCTGGAAAATGTAGGAACACAGAAAATGTATGGTGTTAGTAAAATTAACAATTGTGTTCTTTCGTACAGGGACTCTCACTGTCACCCTTTGGAGGACTTTTCTCCTATCCATACGGCTACATGGCAGCACCAGCTCTCCCCACCTGTTCGGCAACCTCTACGCTGGCCAGAAACCACTGTTTCCGCAGCTCTCAGCCTTGGTTGCGTTTCAGCCCTTATCAGATCCCCAACTCTGTCAACTCAAGCCAAAACCTGTTCGCAAACAGACCGCCTAGCAGTTCAAACTCCCAATCTAAGGTATCCAAATCAGGGAGCAGACAGTCAAGTCCAGTGTCTGACAATCAAAGTCACAAAACCAAAGCCAAGCAGAAGTGTGCTTCACCGAAAATCAGCAAGTGTTCAGTTAATGAACTGCAAAACACACAGAACCCAGTTACAGGACTTGATAAACGACTTCCTCCACAATAGACTCTATGTTGTTTGTGATCCTTCAAGTGGTGGATACTGGGTAACAGACAGCGACAAGTTTACGTAGATCCACATAATCACCTAAAATAAATATTTTGTCAGAAACGGCATGTGTTGCTGCTTTTGTGATTATATCATCAATAATCCTGCCTAATAAACATTGATTTGGTGAGATTTACAGGTCAAAAGACAATGATTTATGTTAACACTAATTATATTTAGGCCTACTATATTTCAGTGTAAAGCAGGTTTCTCACTACATGTTTGAATATAGTAATTTTTATATGCAACCTAGACGTCTTAAATTACTATCACCTTTTTTTAGCCAAATTTAGTCCAGTTTTAACATAAGACATCATGGTGTCTTTTGGTTTGTAAAAACACCAAATTGACATTTACTGGAAGTTCTAAAAACTGTTAAAAAGATGGTCATTGGAATTCATTTAGGGAAAACGAGCTATGCAAAACTCAATACCCAAAGTGGAATGCTATATAGAACGACAATGATATGCTTAAAATATGAATAAAACATTCCTATTGCTTCATTCTGTATGATGATGTATATATTTTGCTCATTTCACATTCTGTATAAAACATGGCTAATCAAAGCTTTTTGAGCCTGAACACTGTAACTTGAACTGATCACGGTTAAACCTGCCATTGATATATGAGGAAATTGTAAGCCACCTGTTCACATTCTACCAAAGCGGCACTGTGGACTGGGATGGAAAACTCAGGATGCTTTTATTTTTACCAGCAATTAAGAAAAATGTCTTCATTAACCTGGCAGGCTATCTGCCAAATTATTCAGGTGAATTGTTTTTGCGTGTTATTTTTTTCACAATTTAAATAAAGATTTCACATTTCATGCAATTCTTAATATGTTTATAATATATGGATAGTATTGTTGAGGTCACATTGAACAAAACGTCCAGATGTCTATTGTCAGAAAGAGGTCAGATATCACATTTCTTCTGCTGTCTCACCACAAGATCCATCTAAAAACGGGTAATTCATGATAATTTATGATTGATTCATCCACACAAGCTAACCCAACCAAGTATAGTGCATTTTACTAGACGGTGCTACGAACAGAGGTAATTAAAGCTCCAGACTCTGAATGCTTAGCCTTTGTCTTTTTTTGGAACGCTTACATTTTGTATTAGTTTTAGTTTTTGCTTCATTTAAAGCTACCTACAATGTTCATCACTGCTCTTAGGCTCTGGAATTCTAATTTACTAGCAAAATAAAAGGTAAATCCTTGATAACGCGAGACACAAGACAATGCTGAAAAATACAGAAGCTCATCAGCAATCATTTCTCATTATTTTATGTTATAGACCAGCAAAGAGCAATGTCTACACATGGACAAATGCATCTAGAAAAGATGTATCAAGACTTTGGATGACTTGGATTCAATAAAGCCTGCTCATCCGGTGCGTATCAGTATCTGTCTGGATGTTAGGCATAATTAGTTAATTTGAGGGTGAATTTTAGGGTTAACCCTAACCCCCTAACCCTTTATTCTCCATGTTGGTTTCTATTGTAGAAGTACTGTGCTTCCCTTCTTACCACATTACTCACTGTAAATTGTAAACATGTAAATGTATTGTAAGGCAAATATTGTTGTGAACCTAATGATCTTAATTCTTAGGTAATGGTTTTGGAAAGCAATAGGATACATCTTGGCACTGCTGCTCCAGGAATCAATAATGACAATGTTTTTTTAACAGAAAAAAGTGACACAAACGTAATGATTTCTTTTCTGGAATAGCTGCTTAATTTGAATGCGTGTTGAAGCTTCACAGCAAGCTAAAAGTGGTTCTGTGCAACAGCTGCTGCTGCCATGCCCTTGGCCAAGGCAAATGGTGGCTGAGCAATAAAGGTGAATGAGCGAGTCTGCGGTCCTGTGCACTTCATTCCATATGCATCAGTGCAGCTCACTGCTTGCTAGGGCAATTCCCAAAACATCTCTGCTTGTGACAGCAAAGCTCCACTTGAGTTGCTAATCCCTCTGTTCGTACATCTGCTCAAGCTGCACCGAAAAATACTTCTTTGGAACACATAAATGACATATAGTCATATAGTGACTCATATAGCCAATACAAGATGTTTTGAAATATTTCTCGGTGGATGACTTTTCCAAACAGTACAGCTTTCACACATATTTGCTTAACATATGTTCATGCAAAGTGTGTACATAGTGTGCATTGTGACAAAAAGTCATGACCCATTTGGATAAAGAGGTTATAGTCCCCTCATGCAAACAAATGTAGATA